>NC_084538.1:18076125-18301125 GCF_024500275.1 Phycodurus eques | reverse complement strand
AAGTATTATTGTAAATCCTTCAGTGAGTCAGTCCTTATTGTGTGACGATTTATTACCACGCTCTTCGTTATGAATAATTAACCCACAATGCATTGTGCAATTAACACGCCAGTAAAACTGTATTCTTAATGTGGAAATTAAAAAGTGACCAATCAAATACACTTTTTACTAAGGAAAATAACATAGTGTGGCGACAGTGAAATCGTGCATTTCTTTGCACTTTTATGGTACTGTACTGTAACTGTGCATTGTATAATAATCACCTCCCAATCGCTTCATTGTGTTTATTGATTAAAAGCCGGTCTGTGTGATTGGTATAAAAATATTTCAACTGCGAGACTGCTCTCTCGTGCGAGTCACCAGCCATAAATATGAACTTGGTGAGAAATACAGATGAGCTTCTTTCTGGGCCGCTGAATCACGTACACAGTAAAATCAGAATCAGAATCATCTTTATTTTCCAAGTATGTCCAAAAACACACAAGGGATTTGTCTCCGGTAGTTGGAGCCGCTCTAGTACGACAACAGACAGTCAATTGACAGAGAACACTTTGGAGACATAAAGACATTGACAAAAAAAACGGTCATCCAATAACTTAACCCCTTGTCTATTTAGACAGAACCCGCCTGCTTTGTAAAGATGTCTGCGTTCCCAAAAAAATGCATAAATTGTCAATGAAACTCTCGGGTAGTGCCATACTCACTTCTTTGAGACACTTATTTAATTGACTGAGCCTCGAGAAACTTTCATCTCCAAATCGTACAAGTGGGAGAGGTCCACTAATAAAAACCTCAGCATCCAAACATTTCACTTTTGTTAGGAGAGCAATGAAATCTCGCTTCAGTACCTCTGATTGCTGCCTGAGAACATCCGTGGCCCCTGTGTGTATAATGACATATTTCACAGTTGGGTCCTGATTAGTCACCTCGAGGATTATTTTAGAGATATCAGACACCATATCATTGGTAAAACACAGTACTTTGGTGTTCTTCTCACTGCAAAATTGTTTCACATCCTTGACAGTTCCATCACCAACTATTAATGTTTGGGGTGTAATTTTTTTCTTGTATGATTTAGTTTCATACCTTTCAGGGGTTGTAGGGGATAAGCATTCTTGGCCAGGGTCTTCTAAAATTGGCTCAAATCTATTAGTAAGTCTGATGTCAATGTTTTGCATTGACCTGCGTCCTTTTTTCTTGCCCTTCGCTGCAGCGACCGTCCACCGTTGAAGCAGCCCGCAACGCAGGCCAGCCGGATTCCTCGGTAATCTGCTGGTGTTGTGTCCTCCCTTTTAGATGTTGTCCGATATCTTTGGGCTTTGCTCCCAGTAAATTCCAGGGAGAACTGCTGGATGGTCCATTACAGTTTGCACAGTCCACATCCGCCCTCTTTGTTGAGATAAATGGCTGTCTGTTAGCACACTTCTGCTCACCATTTTGAGACATCGGTAGAGTGGTTTCATTCCGCGACTGTCCTTTTACATCCACATACACTTCACGGCGGTGGATTTTCGTTTCTAGGATTGACATCCTCTGCAGCAGTCTGTGATAGTCCTCAGTGGAAAAGGGAGGCATCTTGATTGCTGGTCTTGTTGCTAATAGCGGGCTTGTCCTAATTAGCAGGCCACACTCACGTAATGGTGAGAGGGTGTCAGAAAATATTGGAATATTGCAACAACTGACCGTATCTACAAAAAAAGTGCAGTCCCACAGGTTTAAAAATATCCAAGAGTCCCTGCTTCTAATTTTTTTAGAGGAAAAACAAGCTTATCAGCAAGAAAAAATGTAAACAGAAGCGAAACAAGCAGAGCGAGCAAAAAAGCGTCTGCACTGGACGAGAGCAATAAATCAGGAAAGACTGATTTTTTTTCCCCGTTGTTTTTGGTTTCATTTTAATTTAGTTCATTAAAATTAAGGATTACTGTACAGTGGTTATTGTTGTTTCATCACAGTTAGGGGAATGTATGTGAATTGATCTTAAGTCAAGTTTTAGATTTTGGTAGACCTATTAATTGTTCAAATTACCACTGTCTAATTCGTCTCCTTTTGAAAGAGGGTTCTAAAAGCAAATACAACCCTTTGACACAAATGGGTGACGAACAAACCACTGTGTATTTTGTTCCTAGGTCTGCATTTCCATTTGAATGATGCAACGCTATTCTTAGAGCTGTGGGTGGATAGATGGGCATTATTTAGATTTTCCCTTTCAAAGGCTTCTCTTCTCACTGCTGTGAGCAATTTCCAATCGAATGTTGGTTTGTGTATGGTAAAATGCACAGGCTAATGCTAAATACGTGCACAAAGCTGACTGTAAATAAGTAGCATCTTTGAAATTCTCAAAAGGAGAGAAGCTGACGCTTCATACATGTAGGTCTTTGAAAAGTTGCAAACAGGTTAAACTGCAGGGTGTAATGTGATGTTGTCATGAAAGAGCAGCTGATGAGGAACCAGCAGATTTTGACTGAGAGGAGCATTCAGAGTTGCGTCAACTCTAGTCAAAACTATGAGTCCAGTCACTGCTGACCTTTTACTGAACTCTGTTACAACACGTTTCCCATAAAGATTTGGGTCATGACGGTAAAGTAAAACAGATGATTCTGTGCTCCACCTTCCTCCCTATTACTCCCACAGTCATACTTTATTTTTGATACTTTGCAGTTCTCTGGAACTGTGGTTTGACCTCAGGTTTTCAGTCAATCAAGATTAGGAAAAAATGTGGGAAAGTACTGTAATCTGACAATGCATTGCTGATCTGGTGGATTTTGTTGAATCATGACTAGCGTTTGCACTAAAAGTACTATGATTATTATTAATTTATATTGTGAAAAAATAAACAATATTCCTCAAGGTACAGTATATGTGATGTGACATTTAGTATAATGTTTCAGACTGTTATATTTATATAATCTTCTATGGATTCTTAACTACAATCATCTACTTTGCCTCCGCCTTATAAATGACATATTTCTAAATGGCCGTGACCATCCCGCTATAATGAAGAATATGATGAAAATAGAAAGCAGCAGCAGCAGAAAATGCAATAAAAGCCAATAAGCGGGGCTCTTTTAGACCATTAACTCGTCCTCGGGGTATTCCATTTTTATTATGCCCTAGATGAGAGAAAAATGAGGGAGTGACAACCTCTGTTTGTTAGTCATTGGGGAGCTGCAGCAGCAGATTTCCTGATTAAACAACCATGGCCTAATCGCTAATGGAGCTGTGCTACAAGACAGATATGATGTCAATACAAAAAGAAGGGAGAAGAATAAAGGTAGCAGCCTGAGTTGAGTCTTTGCTTGATAACTGAGTTTTTGTCTCCATTGCATAGCACTTTTATCCTGATATGTCTAACTACAGGATGTCCTTTTTGTTCAAACAGTGCTCTGGGAGGTGCCTCTGCACTTCATATCCCAGCATTCCCCAGCGGAGGATGCCTAATTGACTATGTCCCACAGGTCTGCCAGTTACTTACCAATAAGGTAAAAATGTTTTCACAGTATATAATATTGTTTTATTCTTATTTCTTTAGCAATTATCACTTAAGATCGAAATGTCTTTGGACTGTTTTTGAATCAAGGCAAAATTGTTTTAACACATACACTATATTGCAAAACGTATTCATTTGCGCACCTGCCTTGACCCTCTGTATGTGTGACACATATTGAAGAATTGACAATAAAAGCACCTTGAACTCGAAATGGTTCAGGGAAGAATGGTCAAAAATTCCCTACACATACTCCTGAACCCTTTTGCGAAGCCTTCTCAGAAGAGTTGAAGCTGTTATAGCTGTAAAAGGTGGACCAATGTCATATAAAATCCTATTCATTAGGAAGGAGTGTCACGTCATATTTGAGTCAAGGCAGGTGAGCAAATACATTTGGAAATACAGTGTATGTAAGTGTTATTGTTTTTCAGCACATACTTTTAAATGTCATAATGCCCCAAATTGTGTTTCCAATCAATGTTTTTTTTTTTTTTTTTTTTTTTTTTTTTTTTTTTTTTGTCAAGCCCATGTTTGTGTTGATGCGTATTTGTGCATTCATGCACACGTCTGTCATTTGCCCATGTGGGCGCTCTGGCCAACATCCACAGGCCATCTGAGCGCTCCTTGGTCTCTGTAGGTTGACAGGTAGGTCTGCCGTGTAGACTGGATGTAATGCCATTTATCCTGAGGGGAAGACAACATCCCCTCCCCCATCCTATGCATAAACACACTCACGTGAAATGAACATTGCTTCAGCTCTATCCTTTCCTTTTACCTGGATTCCCACGTGAGGGAGTCCCCGAATGACCTGCGTCCCTCCGGCTGTTTAAGTCCTGCAACATTAGAACTGAACAAGAGCACAGAACAATACAGCATATTTATCGCTTTTCTCACCGTGATGGCAAAATATTTTGTTTTGCAGCATTGAAGGAATTAATACCCCAAATCAATGCTCCAACCTCAAATTACTTGATCCCCTAAGATCAGCAACAGTTACCGGTAATTTCAGGCTATCATGGATCATATCATAGCCCTCTTATGCCCGTCTTTGTGCTGTCTCCCCTAAATTTACTATTAGCATACAGACTCTATGTCAAGAGACATACTCTTTTCTCTGATTGGGCACCTTCAATTCTCATTGTGTGAAAAAGGTGAGTAAATAGATTTTTATCAAAACATTTTGTTTTCCAAATGTTTCTTGTGTAATCTATCCAATACATAAATATATTCCAAAGACATCTGTAATAAAGAAACTGAAGACAGTATACCAACCCTCTTTGTTTTCTGAAACTTGAAAACCTGTTTGTAAGAAGGGTTGACAATGTTGAGCCAGGCCAAAACTGGCATGAGACAAATCAATTGGCCTTTGGTCCTTGCAGACATTGGTTGTCGGTTGTTATTTTCTCCTAAAGGTGTCTTCAGCCAATAAAGATTAATAGACAGTAAAAAATAATTTCCTTATTAGTTACGTCTTTTTAAACTATACTTGAATTGTAAATTTTAGAAAGTACAGAATAAATGGAATATTATCATGTCCAGGATTTACGGAGATTTCCCGGATTGACAGCATTCCCTTCCGGCCTCTCATTAGAGCACACAATGGTTTTCTTCTTTAGGGGAAAGGGGAGGAAACTGACAAACTATGAATGCATAATGGCGACATGGCATGAAAGGAGTTTAAATATGCCAACAAAAGTGAGGTTGTTTTGATTGTAACAAAAATGGCAAGGCTTCTTATGGGTTTTACTCAACTAAAGTCAAAATGTTTTTCATATTTGATTTGATCTTTGTTTGTATGAAATTTATTCTTATATACACACGGACAAAATTGTTGGTTCCCCGCTGTTAATGAAAGAAAAACCCACAGTGGTCACAGAAATAACTTGAATCTGATAAAAGTAATAATAAATAAAAATTACTGAAAATAAACCAGTGTAAATCAGACATTGCTTTTGAATTGTCGTTCATCAGAATTATTTTAAAAACCAAACTCATGAAACAGGCCTGGACAAAAGTGATGGTACCCTTCACTTAATGTTTTGAGGCAATCGCTGCAATAATTTTTTATTTTTTTTGTAACTTTCAATGAGACTTCTGCACCTCTCAGCGGGTATTTTGGCCCACTCTTTCTCAGGTTTGAAGAGTGTTTTCTCCTGACGACATCTTTCAGCTCCTTCCACAGATGTTCAATAAGATTTAGATCAGGGCTCATAGAAGGCAACTTCAGAATAGTCTGTTTTGCTCTTAGCCATTCTTGGGTGTTTTCAGCTGTGTTTTGGGTCATTATCCTGTTGCAAGACATGCGACTGAGACCGAGCTTTCTGACACTGGGCACCACATTTCTAGAATACCTTGACAGTCTTGAGATTTCATTGTACTCTGCACATACATATTCAAGACATCCTGTCTTAGATTAAGCAAAGCAGTCCCAGAACATAAGAGCCTCCTCCATGCTTCACAGTTGGGACATTGTTCTTTTCTTGGTATGCTTTTCGTTGTTGTTTTTGTTTGTGAACACAGAGCTGACGTGCCTTGCCAAAAAGTTCCAGTTTTTGTCTCGTCTTAGGACATTCTCCTAAAGCTTTTGTAGCTTGTCAACATGCATTTTGGCAAATTCCAGTCTCGCTTTTTTATGATTTATTTTCAACAGTGGTGTCCTCCTTGGTTGTCTCCCATGATGTCCACTTGGGCTCAAACAACGACGGATGGTGCAATCTAACATTGATCTACCTTGACATGGGAGTTCACTTTTGATTTGGAGGTTGTTCTGGGCTCTTTTGTTACCAATCATATTATCGGTCCTTTCAGTTTGTCATCTATTTTCCTCCTGTGACCACGTCCAAGGAGGTTGACTACAGTCCCGTGGATTTTAAATTTGTGCATAATATGTGCAGTTGTCGTCATAGGAACATTAAGCTGCTTTGAGATGGTTTTATAAGCCTTTAACTTTAATGTGCTTGTCTATAATTTCCTTTCTAATCCCCTGAGACAACACTCTCCTTTGCTTCCTCCATGTTTAGTGTGGTACACATCTTCTAACAAAAGTAATAAGAAATTAAAAAAATATTATTACTTTTGTAAGATTCAAGTAAGGTGACCACTGTGGGATTGTCTTTCATTAACAGAGTACGAACAAGTTTGTCCACGTGTGTATGATAATCCATGTAATTATAAAAAGAAACGTCCAACAACAACTTCACTCATCCTAAATCTGACCTAGGTTAAACTAGATTAGGTTTCAGTTGCCTGTAGCAATAATGATATCATTTTGACAATATTTTAAATTGAAGGTACACAATGCATCTATATGCATTTCCACAAGTGAATTAACATCTTCTGACACAGTTGTAAATATAGCTGTCGTACTAACACATTTTAAAATGTGATGGTCAAGCATTAGGACAGGAGTATTACAATACACACATGGATAACTAACCACAAACAACACCTCCCTGTTTTATTCAGGAGCAGATAATGCTGCAACGCTGTTGTGCAATGTGTGTAGTCACTTCTAGCCAAGAGCAATAACTGATAGAAGTCCTCGGAGCCGCACAGAAAAATAATCATTTGACCTCTGTATACCTGATATTGTCTGCAATCAAGACCAAATAATGTGACAGGAAAATTTTATCTAAATGTAATCTCTATAGATTGTAACATGTCCTAGAGTAATCTAGTTCTTCCCACAGCATTACTCATGTCCTCCCATGGATTTCGAAGGGAACGGTACGATATGCCTCACATTTCAGATTTTCGAATCTCATACTCTGGTTTCTCACATATTCCAAAAACCCGTATGTTAGGTTCAAGACTCTAAATTCTCCATAAGTGTAAATTTGAGCATGAATGGTTATGTAGCATGAAGTTGACTGACAACACGCCCATTTTGTACTCCACCTCTTGCCACAAGTCAGCTGGGATAGGCTCAGGGTCGTGGGTGGGCCTGAGCCTATGAACAGAAAATGTGTGAAGATTTCTGATGTTACCAGAAGTAATATTACTGCCAACTGCCCGCTGTGACAGCGACTATGTAGTGTATTACTTAATAATAATAATACAATTTTAAAAAAGATGACTCATGTTACAAAAGGATGTGATTTTTTTGCCAGCCAACATAAGACGAGATAATCATCGTTTCAAAACATTTAACAATTGATTTAATGTGACAATTTAACATTAATCTGTCATGTTTAATGAACATGAACATTGGTTTCTATTTCATTTGGCACGATAACGTAATCTGTTAAAACACTGGCCATCGAAGGAATGTTGCAAGAGTGTGCTTCCAAATTATTTTTTTATTTTCTCTTTTAATTGCGTGATTATCAAGCTTGTTGCTTTTGTTTTTACAAACGATACGATTGTTTTTATCAGATAAAACTGCCACCAAGCAGTTCAGTTCAGCTCACAGTTATCTTTTGGAGAGCAATGAGTTTTCTGTCTTATCTGTGAGCTGTATAGGCAGGATGGTGATAGCTACTTAAACTACATAAAAAAGTAGTAAATGTCACCACAGTGAATGATGATGATGTGCCGTATAAAATACTAACTTCAGATTGTCACACAGCCACAATTTGTTCCAACACAACAAAGTGAGTGGAGGGTCCATGTGCGTTGCAGCCATTCGTTTTTCCTTCTGCTATAGGGAAACAAAAACGCGAAACAACCCGGTTTTGTTTTTTTGTTTTGATGTACAGTCGGTACGGAACGTTTTCAGAAACCCTTAAATTTTTCACTCTTTGTTATATTGCAGCCATTTGTTAAAATCATTTAAGTTCTTTTTTTCCCTCATTAATGTACACACAGCACCCCATATTGACAGGAAAAATAATATAATTGTTGAAATGTTTGCTGATTTATTAAAAAAGGAAGACTGAAATATCACACAGCTTTCTGTACCCACTGTATGTAAACAAAAAAACAGGAAACGAGTTCTCACCCGTTTCTTGTTTCCAAAATGGAAATTTAAAAACAGAAAACGAGCCTTTAGCTGATGTTTCTAGTTTGTAAATTGGAAATTGGTGGGGGGGGAGTGTGGCATTGGGTCGCTGTGGCCTCCTCCGGTTGGCTGGTTTTTGGGCGCCTCGGTGGGGCCAGTGGACCGCCCTTGGTCCCTCTGCGTGGGACGTGTCCCGTCCACCGAGCTGCTCTCAGGTGGACTCCTTGGCCCGACCCCGCCTCTCAATTGATTGGGTGGGGTCCTCAGCCTCTGCAGTGCAGGCACTAGACACAATTACAGGATACTTCTGTCAGTCATCGTGCATGCGAAATGGTGTCAATTGCCATCAAAAGCAGTAGTAGGTTAACGACTAAAAATAACTCCAATTTACAGTGGGGCAAAAACGTATTTAGTCAGCCACCAATTGTGCAAGTTCTCCCACTTAAAAAGATGAGAGATGCCTGTAATTTTCATTATAGCTACACCTCACCGAAAATTTACAAAATAAGAAAAACATTCCAGAAAATCCCATTGTCTGATTTTTCAAGAATTGATCAGCAAATTATGGTGGAAAATCAGTATTTGGTCACCTACAAAGAGGTCTGTGAGAGCCAGAAATCTTGCTTGTTTGTAGGTGACCAAATACTGTGTCCGCCGACCCAAACCCCTGGGACTTATTCGCTGGGTATAGGGCCACTCACTTATTGAGACAAATAACTCATGAATAGGCGAATTGCTTGATTATCCCCTCACTCACACTCTGGTCCGATAGACGTTTATAGTTTACATAGCCACTCCCACCACACTTTCTTTGTACAGCCGGGTTCACGACCCTTGTCCTGCATGCTGCTTCTCCTTTCCTTGTCCTGTCCTATCTTGTTCTGTCCCTCCCTCACTTCCCTACTGCCCCATACAACACTCATATCTAATTTGTCATTGTTCGAGGTATATATTGATTTACTTTTCTCATCTTGTTTACAGTTACGGCTTTGTCTTTTGTTTTCGTCTTTTCTCACTCCCCTCTAGAAACCTTGTTCTGCTCAACTGATCGCTTCCGATTCTCAATAAATTTCCATTAAAATACTAAGAAACCACAGCGGCAGCTTAAAACGTTCACTGTGACACAGTAAAACCTTTCCACCATAAAAGGGATACAGATCCTCCGTTCTGATTGATCTAACAGCCAAACAGGACCAAAAAAAAAAAAAAGGAAAAAAAACAGCTGATGTTGTATTATGTGTTTATGGAACACAAGTCGGGAAATAAAATACGACTGTAATTTTTTTCCTCAGACTTGCTTTATGCGGCTTTGCCTTGACCCGGAAGACGTGAGCTCCGTGCTGACGGTAACGCTAATCTAGAGAGGTCAAATTTGTCAGCGCATTCCATTTGCCTTCTTTGGGAACGACGACCTTGCAAACATGGCCGCTACGTAGGCACGTTGGGTAGCCTTGCTCTGGCGCATCTAGTGTTCATATCTATGACTCCCCCCTGTTGATATCATTAGCTTGTGCATCTATTTTGCAGTCTCCGTTCTCCGCAACATCCAAACATGGCTTTACCCGGGTAATTTTTGGGGTGAAATCGCTACAGGCTTTCAGTGAGAAATGTGAATGGCCTCAAAGTACACGGACTGTGGAGGGTTTCAAACCTCACATCCCTGTCCTGGCATTCCCTTACACCAGGCACTATGCTCCTTCTTACAGCTCCCTTCTGAAGATGGGACAACTTTGTCCTCCCATTCCTTCTCGTTCTTATTTATAGTGTGTCAACCTTGAAAAGGGAAAGAAAAAAAGCTGCCTGTAATCAAATTTGTCTGAAATCTAAAAATATAGAAAAATGTTTGAACTTCATCATGATGCAAAAACACAGTTAAGACCAGGTACACACATAAAGACAATTGGCCTGTTTTTGTGTCAATTCTGATCCTTCCCGACCAAGCAAGTCAAACGCCAGATTATCCTATAAGATTGTCCTTAGACCTCATGTTTGCTAAGAGTGGATTCGTCCTGATTTTAGGATCTGAAACAGGGCGGGGCTGACAATTTTAAATAATGAACGTGTTCAGCATTTACAACAAAAACTCTTCATGTGTGTGGGAAACGCAGACTTCTCCTGAGTCATGATGCCGAGAATGGTGACGTGGAACAGAATGTCGCCAATCAAAGAATCACCCAAGACTGACGAATATGAAAGCAACCGCAAATAAAAACTAAATGTCTTACCTGATGTTGTTTGATGTAGAAAAGTGGATTACCCAGACGGCAAGACGTATTTTCCAAAGCAAGTCGTTTTTTGAGAACATCGCCATTTTGCAAGCCTCTCGGCTCCGGCAACCTTTGGGAACACTCGGGAAACATCGCTTCTTCGGTTTTGTGAGATCACGTGTGATCAAGCAAGACTTCAAGAGCGGTGGTAAAACAGAATATTAATGTGTGGTTTGCTGTGTTGAGATTCTCTAAGCACACAACACACATGACGACCAAAAGTGTTGAATGTCCGATTTTTTTTATCTTTATGTTTCGGGTCTGTAGCAGATAAAGAAAATCTTTTAGGAGTGCAAAAATCATCTGTGTACTAGACCTTATTGTCTGGAAGGACCAAAGTATCGCAGCCCTTTTAAATCTGCTTAATTGTTGACAGTCAAGATTCTGTTCACAGGTATTTTACAGGTATTCTACAGGTATTTTCAACACCCGATTGAAAACACTTGATTGAAATCTGTTTCAAAAAGTGTTAATCTTTAAGGGATTCAAAAATTTTGTCAGTGAGGAAATTAAAAAAAAGGACATTTATTGGTATATTACAAAAAAAAATTTGTAATTTAAGTTGGAGTTGTTTATGTACATCCTTATTTGATTGTAAACAAGATAAATTAAAAATAAAAATGTCAAACTCGCTAAAGCACTTTACTGCAGTGTGGGTCGAATAATTTTGAACACAACTGTATATTCTTCCTAATCTGTGATAAACGAGTTTATTAAAGTTCTATGGTGACTGGCTTCTTCTACTCCTTTTAGCTTACAGTAAATGTGTAGCTCCATGCATGCATCGCACCACACTGTCCCTAAGAGGCCAAGGCAAACGTCCGGTCGCATTTTCTGGTAAGGCGGATTTTAACATAACACCCTGAAAATTTGCGTTCTCTGTTTTCAAAAATGCTTTGCTAAAGTTAAAATGACTGTATCACGGTTTCACTGTGTTCAAATGCATCTTTAATTTGTTATTTTGCAGAGAGTTTAATAGTTTAAATGGTGTCGTTTTTAGTAGTGTATAGTTACAGTGAGGCAAAAAAGTATTTAGTCAGCCACCAATTGTGCAAGTTCTCCCACTTAAAAAAGATGAGAGATGCCTGTAATTTTCATCATAGGTATACCTCACCTATGAGAGAGAAAATGAGGGGAAAAAATCCAGAAAATCACAGTATCATCAGAATCACAAAATCATTTATTAGCATATTATGTTGGAAAATAGGTATTTGGGCAATAACAAAAGTTCATCGCAATACTTTGTTATATACCCTTTGTTGTCAATGACAGCGGTCAAACATTTTCTGTAAGTCTTCACTTCAGGTTTTCACACACTGTTGCTGGTATTCTGTCCCATTCCTCCATGCAGATCTCCTCGAGAGCAATGATGTTTTGGGGCTGTCGCAGGGCAACACAGACTTTCAACTCCATCCAAAGATTTTCTATGGGGTTGAGATCTGGAGACTGACTGGGTCACTCCAGGACCCTGAAATGCTTCTTAGGAAGCCACTTCTTCGTTGCCCGGGCAGTGTGTTTGGGATCACGGTCAGGCTGAAAAACCCAGCCACGTTTCCTCTTCAATGCCCTTGCTGATGGAAGGAGGTTTTCACTCAAAATCTCACGATACGTGGCCCCATTCATTCTTTCCTTTACACGGATCAGTCATCATGGTCCCATTGGAGAAAAACAGCCCCAAAGCATGATGTTTCCACCCCATGCTTCACAGTAGGTATGGTGTTCTTTGGATGCAACTCAACATTCTTTCTCCTCCAAACACGACAAGTTGAGTTTTTACCAAAAAGTTCTATTTTGGTTTCATCTGACCATATGACATTCTCCCAATCCTCTTCTGGATCATCCAAATGCTCTCTAGCAAACTTCAGACGGCCCTGGACATGTACTGGCTTAAGCAGGGGGACACGTCTGGCACTGCAGGATTTGAGTCCCTGGCGGCATCGTGTTACTGATGGTGTAGCCTTTGTTACTTTGGTCCCAGCTCTCTGCAGGTCATTCACTAGGCCCCTTGTTGTTCTGGGATTTTTGCTCACCGTTCTTGTGATCATTTTGACCACACGGGGTGAGATCTTGCGTGGAGCCCCAGATCGAGGGAGGTTATCAGTGGTCTTGTATGTCTTCCATTTTCTAATAATTTCTCCCACAGTTGATTCCTTCACAAATCAAGCTGCTTACCTATTGCAGATTTAGTCTTCCCAGCCTGATACAGGTCTACAATTTTGTTTCTGGTGTCCTTTGACAGCTCTATGGTCTTGGCCATAGTGGAGTTTGGAGTGTGACTGTTTGAAGTTGTGGACAAGTGTCTTTTTTACTGATAACGAGTTTAAACAGGTGCCATTAATACAGGTAAGGAGTGGAGGACAGAGGAGCCTCTTAAAGAAGAAGTTACAGGTCTGTGAGAGCCAGAAATCTTGCTTGTTTGTAGGTGACCAAATACTGATTTTCCACCATAATTTGCTGATCAATTCTTGAAAAATCAGACAATGGGATTTTCTGGAATGTTTTTCTTATTTTGTCTATTTTCGGTGAGGTGTAGCTATGATGAAAATTACAGGCATCTCTCATCTTTTTAAGTGGGAGAACTTGCACAATTGGTGGCTGACTAAATACGTTTTTGCCCCACTGTAAATTGGAGTTATTTTTAGTCGTTAACCTACTACTGCTTTTGATGGCAATATGGCATCCGTACACAAAATGGCAAAACCTCAGGCCAGTCATCCTATGAACGATAGATGGTCCACACGTTGCATGAATTCTGTATCGTGCCCTACTAGAATCGATAAGGGAACTGTTTGGCAATTTGGCAAACTCGACAGGAACCGGTTCACAATACCCATCCCTAAAGATCTGGCTTCCATTTTGCCACCCTCCCAGCATATCCCAGACATACAGTATGAAAAAGACGGGCGAATGTTTTAACGTGTTAAACATTCAATACTTACACCAATAGAGAAATTCTTGCCTCGTGACAGCCTCCTTGACCAGTTCAGTTTTCTGCCGGACGTCTAGTTCTTAGTAATGTCACTGTTGTCCCTAATCTTCTCTGTTTGATGATGACTGTCTTCACTGTGTTCCATGGTATATTTATTGTCTTGGAAATTATTTTCTACTGTTCTCCTGATTAATACCTTTGTACAAAGAGATTCCTCTGATGCTGTGACAGCTCTCTGCAGACCATGGCTTGTGCTCTAAGATCTGACCAGAAAAATATCAGGAAAAGCCAACTAGAACATCTGAACTTTATATTGGGTTAATAGGAGGCACTTTATAAATGGTGGCAGGTGTGTGCTGACTCCCTTCTCACAGGTTTGAACCTGATTGGTCAATTCTGAATCTAAACGTAGCCACATCCCCAGTTATAAGAGGGTGTGCTCACTTGTATTACTACATTATCTTAAATTTTTATTTTCACGCCTTTTTTTTTCTTTTCAATTGAGTTGTACAGGTTGTAGGTCACATTAATGGGGGGAAATAATTCTCAAGTGATTGTTCTTGGTCTCATTTGTTTGTACCACAAAAAAACTGGCACTTGAACAGGGGTGTGTTGACTTTTTATTTACGTTGTACGTATTGTCTAAAATAAACAGATTAGTTAGCATGTGGCCTTACTGCTTTTGAGAAAAGCTAAATGTCTGTCAGTGCTGCACCATGTATACAATTGAGCAGAGAGCTGAGTCACTCAGCATGTCTGTTTTGAAGCTTTTGCAAGAGAGGACTTGCGACACACTCACAATCGGAGATTATCGCTACAAAACTGTATTATTCATACATATTGTGTTGAGTAACCATAGCAGTGTGGTAGTTGGTGAAAGCAGGACGACCTTTCAGTTTTCCTTGAGTTTTTTTTTTTACAATTGTGCAAAAAATGCAGAGTCCTCTAGCACTTAGAGCAGTTCGAATGACTAATATTGCAATAGTAAAGTGCAATGACCATTGTGCAAAGGGCGCCGAGACTTCAAGCAAGTAGTACGATAATCTGGGACAATGTTGATTGTGCAAATGTTGCAGATACTCCTCAATCAGTGTGCAAATGGAGCAGATGCTACTCTGGCACGAGTGGCCAGTATTGGTCAACAACAGATATGCAAATAGTGCAGCATGGTGAGACTACTACAGTGAGTGCACGAGTAATATATAATATATAATAATATATAATTGGCCCGACAGAAATGTGAAAACTCAAGACAAAAAATTGCAAGCATGTTGCAATGGAATTGTAGGTTAGGTGTTTAAGAAGTTGATTGCAAGAGGGAAAAAGCTGTTGGAATGTCTGCTAGTTCTAGTTTGCATTGATCGGTAGCGCTTACCTAAGTTAAGGAGCTGGAAGAGCTGGTGACCGGGACGTGGAGGGTCCGAGAGGATTTTGCACGGGGTGGTTACAATCCACTTTGGATTTCATCAGTCAGCTTGTCGTCCTCTGCTGTGGGTTAGGGTTGTGCTTCCTCCTTCCTTCCTGCATGATCTGACAGTGATTAGCCAGCTTTTCAGTGACTGTTTGTGCAATCATTAGCCAGTCAATATTGCACCATCACTGATTTGTCCTGAGGTCACTCGATTTTCGTTTTTAAGAAGCATTTATTGTACACTATGTTCCTGACAGCTACAGCAGCCTTGTTTCAGGCCACCATGCACAAAACGGGATGGTCGTGAGACAACAGGGTAAGATGCGCAATTGTGACAGGCAGTGGATGCCGAGCGAGATTTTTTTGTGTCAAAAAATAAGCCACGGCACTCACATTGCAAATGAGAATCTTCTTCGGCCAGGATAAACTGCGGTGAATACAACTTAACCTGACAGGACGTAATAGGGCGTAACAAAACTTGAAGGAAGTTCGTAGTGCGATGAGATGTATATCAATTCCCCGGAATCACACAGTCCTTTCAAGTTGTGTTGCGTTCAGGCGTGTTTGGTGCGTGTTTTTTTCCCGTTTTGGCACGGTTCTCATGGCAAGCTAGGGTGCATGGTAGCCGGTTGGGCTCATTCGATTGCGGCGCATCGGGGCATGTGACAGTTCATAGGCCCAGCGTGATAATGCATGTTGCATTCTATTACGGTCTGAGAAGTTCCTTCATATATAAAAACGAGCCCATACTCGCCAACTACAACTCTTCAAAAGCCATGTGTTTAATTTACCTCACAATATCCGCCGTGGCACACTTTAGTAAGTTTATAACTTATAGACTAAATTAAACTAAATTTATAATGTGGAATGTCCCACAGTGTAGTTGGTACTTTTGGTGAACGTGTCTGTTGTGGGCACCTGGAAGATTGTGTAAGCCCACATTACTGTTGTTGTCGTAACGTGAAATGCTGTTGAAGTGGCTGCTTTGCTTCGGTAAACTATATTGTCATTGAAGACACAGAATTAAGAGTGCTTGATTTTTTTTTTTTGGACCACTTTTAACTTATTAAATAGGCTTGGGGTAATACATCTCAAAAAGTGTATTTGACCCAGTCTCTCAAAAACTGAACAGGCCTCTTTAAAATTTTGCAATTAAAGGTAGTAATTGTATTCGTCTAACATGTTTAAAAATAATAATAATCCGGTTTTATTGGGGCCAAACGTTTAATAGAAAGATTATTCCTACAAACTTAATATGGCAAATCACACCAGAATTACTGATAGTGTAATGGTCTTTAATCAATCTGTGGGTAATTCATTGTTTGATTAGTTTTGCAATTAGGTGTATTAAGATTATCATTTATTGTTTTGGCATTGTTGTGGGCTTCTGCCTCTCTGCAACCTTAGCCACTAATTCAAATGCTGCTCCTGGATAACTAAAGAATATTATGGCAGGTGTAAAGAAATGGGTTTCACACTGTACCATACTTCTTATGTTCCTTTGATTAAATATTGTGCTGGTCTAGTTTGACTTCTTTTGCTCTTTTTTTTGTCAGTAATCTGCTTGGTCTTACAATTTGTCTGTAGTCAGTCCTCTTCATGGTTGGCTGGCTGGCTGGCTGTTGGCATTCTCCCCTGCTCAATGGCCGACCAAGCCGTGAGCTTGTCTTCTTTAAAATTATGAAATTGATAAGCACACCTGTCACCGTGTAATGTGCAGTAGATCGGACTGAATTCGAAAACAACACATTTACAATGGGTTGGGTTTAAATCACCAGAATGGTGTGTTTTCATGACGGTTTATGAAAATGTCTTCCACAAACCCTATATGTATATATACCATTTAGAATGGTGTGCCTTGCTCAATGAAATAAATCAAACCGCATTTGTAAAGATTTTTTTAAGATTTCTTTGTTAAAAAAAAAATAATAATAAATGGGACGGGTCACTGAAGCTGCTGTTTGTAACAGACAGCTCCTTCGAAGTTACCTTTAGATTTTGTCGAGCTTTAAATTTAACACCATCTTATTTTACTGTCAAGTGTTAAAATGAAAGACTGTACGTGGTCTATATGGTAGCATTTTATTTTCAGTCCGCAATATAAGTGGAACATACAGAGGGGCGGAATTACTTTTCCAAGAGGCCACTGTCACAAAACCAATACAAAAAAAAAAAAAAGTACAAAGATTTAATGGTACTTTAGATCTGCAAGACATCTGGCATTAACCTGAAAGCAACCATTACAATCTTTACCCCTGTTAATGTTTCTCCGACCCGCACATTGTTGACATTCTGGGCAGGCTCACTCTGAATGCATGAATGTATTTTTATTATAGAGTATTTACACAATGGCCAAAAGGAATTGTAGTTTGTCACTTTTTACTGTCACATCCTAGATGCCCTTGAAATGCCTAGCATTTTCTAAAAAATATAATACAAATATAAAGCATATCCCTGAACAACATGAACTGTTTGTTACAACTACATTTGATGCTCCATGTGACATGTTCTCATGCGAATGTAGGAGAAAATCCATTTCAGTTAAAGTCAAACAGGACTGGGCTAATTGAAGAATCTTATTGGTGCGATTTTGAATAATGTTGTTTGTTATTGTGTGCGCTGCAATTTACTGGCGACCAGTTTAGGGAGTACCCAGCTTCTCGCCCAAAGTCGATCCGGACACACGACAACCCGTTCTTATGAGGATAATTCTTTCATCAATTCATCAATAAACTTTATAAAATTATGTTCGTGGTTAATTATAGTACATTGTTCCAAAATAAAATATTGCAAAATCCTTGTGAGAATTTTAATTTTAATTTTTATTTTAACATGATAAAATAAAATAAAACAATTACATAGAATAAAAATAATTATGTCATACTCTCGATATGTCCCAAAAGCCTATACCCATTTTATTTCAAATGACACATTCTGAACAAATGACATATGAATACCCATGTAAAGCCTCATCTAGTGGTGCTGTTTTGCTTTTAAAGTAACCCCCCCCCCCCCCTCCCCTTGTTTTGTTCTGTTAAGGTGCAGTATGTCATCCAAGGCTATCACAAGAGGCGGGAGTACATTGCTGCATTCCTCAGCCACTTTGGAATGTGAGTTAACAAAAGAGGAGCACGTTCTCTACTCAAGGCTTCAGTGGCTATTCATTTGTCTCTGCCTCTAATCTTGTACTAGACTTCATGGTGTATATATAATCAGTGTGTGTGTGTTGCAGGGGAGTGGTGGAGTATGATGCCGAGGGATTTACAAAGCTTACCCTTCTACTCATGTGGAAAGACTTTTGCTTCCTAGTACACGGTAGGAGCATTACAAAAAAACACAACACCCTATTGTGAAGCTATGATACCTACAGTCCAACACGTCCTTATTAACACCCTCATTGTGTCCTTCCTCTCCTTTGTAGTGGATCTCCCACTGTACTTCCCTAGAGACCAACCCACCCTCACGTTCCAGTCCGTGTACCACTTCACCAGCAGCGGGCAGCTTTATTCTCAAGTGCAGAAGTCGTATCCTTATAGCCCCCGTTGGGACGGCAATGAAATGGCCAAGAGGGCAAAGTAAGGAGAAATGTTATTACTTGTGTTGTTCAGAGTTAAGGCCTTGTGGAAATTATTTAAGACAATTGCCACAAGAATATGAAGCACTGCCTTTGTGTCGATGCGTTTTGCATGCCGGCGGTCTGAGTGAGGACGTGAATTTACACTAAATTCTACAATTTTGAAAACTTTAACATCGTTGAAAATTATTTACAAATATGTTTGTCGTAGTTCTACAATCAGGTTGTGTACATTAATAGAAGGTAGAATGAGTTAGAAGTAGATGAAGTCAGCACTCTTCAGATTGGAATGAATACAAAACAAGAACACTTCTGTTGACTATTGACCTTGCTCTCAGCTCATCCGTCTTACTTTCAAGAGACCGTCTGTTGGCTAGCAACAGGGTAGTTAGCGGTGGTTAGGTAGCCATAGCTCGTTATTTTGTTTAGTGTGTGGCGGAATACTGGTGTGCCTTTTTGTTTTTAGAAGGCCTGACTTTACCGGCTTGAGGATGTTGTGAACCGATTATTGACCAGCAAACCTGAAGTCTCGTTGACAATGACTCGTTGTTGCCGAATAAAAATAATGTGAATAAAAGCTTGTATTGTGAAATACGGCTTGCCATCTAATTTAACCCTTACATGCACAATATGACAAAGTATAAGCGCCAAATTCTAGATACACATAATAGTAGCAGGACAAACAAAATAAAAGTTGCCATCGGGAAAATGTCACAAACCATTACATAGAGACCATTCGAAGACCAAAAGAGCGTTCTTCGGGAAAGCTGTTTACCATAGTGTCTTTTTAATGGTACAGTAATGTTTTAAGACATTTACAAGCGTTTGAAATGCTGTTAAAGTGTTGTGGGATCATAGTTTTTGGTATATTCATGGTTTAAGAGGGTTTCTATAGTCGTAGTGGCCACAGGTGTCCCAGGTCCTTACCTCTTATGAAATAAAACATAAATTTGTTAATGTAACAAAAGATAGTCATACTTTATTGTACTTCTACGCATTTGTTTTACCAGGCTGCTCCACAGCTTTGACATCATGTCCGTGACGGTGTCCCACCACAGAATTACAGTCTTGGATAATCCATTCAGTAATTAAATGGGCAGACTTCTACCAGTCAATTGTGTTCTAATCATCATCCACTAATCTGCAGAAGTGTTATGATGCTGCCACCTTAAATAGTGTCTTAAGATGTACTTCATGAGCAATCGCTCCCTGATGAACCTGTCACTCTGTGACACTGACATGAATTTTGCTGTGCAGAATGGACTCCATCCATTTTCTGTTCCGCTTATCGTCACCAGGGTCGCGGGCATGCTGGAACCTCTCCCAGCTATCTTCGGGCGAGAGTACACCCTGAACTGGTCGCCAGCCAATCGCAGGGCACATATAATTAACCAAAAATGTTTTTTTATAAAAATGTATTTTGAACATAGATTAAATGATTTGGGTAATTTAAAAGCCTGTTCAAATTGTATCAGCCATACTGCAAAAAGAGAAATGTTGAAATTAAGGTGAGTAATTTAATTCATGACTTTAATGGCGGTGTACACCCTGAACTGTTCGCCAGCCAATCGCAGGGCCAAGAAAAATCAAACGTTGCAATTTTAATGCAATTTGTTTTTTAATCCTCATGTGTCCACTAGAAATATAGAAACCCTCTTAAACTTGTAAGGCAATTGTAATCACTTTTGGAGGCGTGTCAGTTATTTGCGAAAATTCCCTACTCATGGTTTGGCTCAGTTCCTATCCCCCGGGAAAAGTCGAGGTCCACTGTATATCTGTTCATGTTTTTATTAGATACACCATGTAAACATTCACAGTGCAGTGTGGGAAAAGTATGTGAACCCCTTGGCTAATGGCTTCACCAAGAGCAAATCGGAGTCAGAAATCTGCGAATCTTGAGTCCAATCAATGTGACGAGAATGGAAATGTGAGTTCAGGCTGCCCTGCCCTATAAAAATGCAGGTAATTGCAAAAGGTTCACTTACTTTTTCCTGCAACTGCATTTTGTGCTCTACAGATACAAATTTTCAGCACAACCATTAACCAGCGATCATGTCACACAGGCTTCTTTGTTTGGATTGACAAAACACAATTGATATGCAGTGATCTTACACTATCACTCCTCTTCCTCCCTCTCTTCCCCAGGGCTTACTTCAAGACCTTCATCCCTCAATTCCAAGAAGGAGCCTTTGCCAACGGAAAACAATAGTTCCCTGCAGCTCTATTGACATGCCTGTGGTCCTGTGATGTGTTGGTACAGGCCATTGCTTACCTATGTGTACGTGTTAACAGCCACATGGAGGGGGGGAAAAATCCCGTAGCAACTTAATCCCCAAATGTGGTGGATGTGATGTGCTAAAATGCTATAATTTGCCACAAACATTTTTTTCAGTACATCCACCATTTAAAAAAAAAAAAAAAAAAAAAAAAAAAAAAAAAGAACCCCCCAAAATGTCAGTTTTGTACTTATTACACTGAGTTACTTTTTGTATAAAACCCTACTAAATTCTAATGAGAACAGGCTTCGCAGACTATTTTGTGTAACATTTCTACCCATTATCACTAGAGTGTCAGTGAATGAAACTGTAAATTTTTTGACTTTTCTACTGGGGCTAAGGCTATGCCTTTTGCATTGACATACATTATGTTGTCCAAGCACTGCCCATACTACAGGTAAACCCATGCCCTGCTAAAGTCATGATGAGATGGCACCTTAGCACTGAGGGATCAGGCTGACTGGTTCCTGCTAGTCGTATACAAAAATAGAATTTTTTTGACAGGAAGTCTGATGTGATGGACTGTAATACAGTATCTCACCTCTCTTGCTCACAATAACTAACATTTTCTTTTGACCTCTAGCAGTAATGCCAGAAAGCGATGTAACAGATTGTAGGAACAAAATTATAGGAACCCCGCGGGCACCTACAGGGATTGAGAATTTAAAAAATATTGTGTACTTCTTTCCAAAGATATCTGATCGGATTGAGTTTAGGGCACTCAAGTTCTTCCACACAAAATGCATCTATTCATGCCTTCCCAAAAGTGTTTGCACAAAGTTGGAGCCACAAAATTGTCAAAAATCTAATTGATTAACGAAATGACTAAGACTTGTACAGTGTATTTAATACTTTGGTCCATTTAATTTAGTTGCAGATATCGATATATATAGTGTTCAAACTTTGTTGGATAATCGCCATTGACAGATCTTTAGGGACAATACTTACCTTCTTAGTTCACTGATACTATTGCATCCTTTTCTGCGTCATCAAAATTATCAAAAACATCAAAATGTTCCATGTGTTCATTTTCATCATATAAAATGTACCTTACTCACACAGTCACACTATCAGTGCTTACTGCACAATGTGCTTATTTGTAAAAACGTGTGGTCATTAAAGAGGTAAGTTACACCTGATAGTGAGTTCTCCTTGATTGCTCCTCTTACCGTAAAATCCGGGCTGTTGAGTACACTGGTTTATAAGCTGCACACATTACACATAAATATGAGATAAAACACAAACTGCCAACCTGACTATCGGAAATATACACAAGTGGAGACAGTACAGAGTAAAATTGAAGCCAAAAAAAAAAATTAAAATCTAAAATATGTAAACAGTATTTATACTTTACATATTTGAGACAACGATTACAACAGTGCACGTATTTACTTAAATCTTTAATTATAAAACCTTATACAGTAGTTTACATTTATTATACAGTAATTAACATTCATCAACATTGCCTTCTGAGAGAGGCGAAGAGGCTTGTGTTGGTGGCGGAAGAGAGGCTCTCACTTGACTCGGAGACTTATGCTGGAGGCGCGGACGGTGTAGCTGGGGTTTTTACCTTGGAGAAAAACATGGTGATCAAAAAGTTTCACTTTTTTGCTGATGGTCATCATCTTCTTCTTCCTCTTGGGCACCCGGAGGAAGCTTTCGCAGGCGCACAGCGCTTAGGTGGCATTGTAAGGGCTTGCTTAAATAATCAAAAAAAATTATCGCTCAAACAAAAAACACCAAGAGTCCTTATTCCTTGCAGTGGCCATTCAGTGGAATTGCACTTCCTTGTTCATAAATAACTTCACCCAGTTGTACCAGTATGGCAGGCAATTGACCCTGTAAATATGCCCACAACTTGAAAAATTACATTTTCCCTGAAGTGTAATGTGTTTTGTGTTATTAGGGCAAAGTGTCTTGCCGTCTGGCACCCATGCACATTGTGTTGCGAGACAGCGACGAAACGGACGAGATCCGCCGCCCCGTGGCCCATTGCCAGCGGTTAGAGAAGCCGGCGGAGGTCCAACACAACAGTGTCAAAAATTCATTCAGGGAGACCGTAGAGCGTCGCGCTGCTTTGGCCGCTTATGGAGCACCATTCGGCAGCCACAAAAGCACGTTGTCCGTTAACTTTTAATGGAGGAAAAGTTGTCTTGCCGACACGGTTTATGGTCATTATGCCGGCTCAAAGGCTACTTCTCTGCAGCCCGCGAAAGCGTGTGATATCTCGTTCGCTGGAAAGGAGCCGTGAGAAAAGGAAGGTGGTACGTGTATTTGATTGACAGGAAACCGGGATTTTCAGAGCTCACAGCAACAGGCCGACAGCGTCTATCTGTTTGGTAGTACTTGAAAAGAAACCCCAAAAAAAAAAAACCTCACATTTTTTTTCCCCCCTGTTGTTGAGGCCTACTGAACAGTAGTTTTAATCTTATCGGCTTCCCAGTGACGAGGACTGGCTAAGTTGTGGCTCAAGGTTTAGCTACATACTGTCAACACGGGGTGATGTGGCTAATTACACACATGTGGTTCGGAGATTTTTAGACTGTTTAGCCACATTGGCTTAAGAGGTTTCATGACCCAGTGCCCACCCTGCCCTGTCTCTGAAGCTCACTCCCTTGTTGCTTTGGCCAACACAATTTGCTACTTGAAAATTTATAAGACAAATGTTGTTGCTGTTTTTATTGGTGTTTTTTTTCTTTTTTGTCATGTATTATTATTTGTATTGTTAAAGAATATCACTAATATTCAGTAATGTTGGGCCTTTGTTTTCACTGAGGCCAGTTGCAAATAGTTTTAATCAGTTTCCATGTCCGCTGTCAGAAGACTGCAAAGGTTGATCTCTCCCCCTTTGGACGTGTCCCGGAAAGCCTTCAAGTGATCAATCAGAAGCAACACATCCGGTGGTGAGTTAAATACATATTATTTATTCATTTACAATTTTAAAAAATGTAAAATTTTTGTTCACGCAGAAATATCTTTCTTCCGGTTGTGTGAAGATATACTTCAGTGTGTACACTTAAATCCACCGAGATGGGTGAGGGACTGTTCTTTTCAAGCCCCCAAGTGCATTTGTTTAATAAGGAGACACGGCACAGAGGTTGTGTGTGTGTGTGTGTGTGTGTGTGTGTGTGTGTGTGTGTGTGTGTGTGCAAGCCATGGGAGGCAGTGTGTGTGTGCTTACTTGTTTTCGTCATTAAATATGAGGGTCATTGTTAGGGGCCCTTCCTCTCCTGAGGCACAGCCTTTTGCTATATTTATTGTTGGTAATGCAGCAACTGTCAAGTCTAATTGAGAACTATAGGCTGAATGTTTCTGGGGCATTTAATAGCATCAAGGCTCTTAATAAAATAATTAAAAAGCAAGATTCTTTGTCTTTTTTTTACTGCCCCGCTCCATGTTTCTTGCTGTAACCTTTGCTGACCTGCTTGCAAAACATTGCATTTGTCAGCTGAGGAACAAGCTGCTCTCGTTTTCGGAGAGTTGGCTTCGCCAGGGGGTCGGGGGGGTCAGAGGGGGGTCAGAAAGATGGGTGCGATGTTTAAAGAGTAGTTCAACTTGACAGTCAACTTTAGACATTGCAACTTTGCACTCAGAAGTTAGCATCTGATTTGCAATACTGATGGTTTAATAAAGTCCAGAACCTGAACTTGCTAAAAGTCAATCCGGGGTTTACGTTGGATGAAATATCAGAGGAGTGATTCAGTCTTCAACATTTCTTCAACAAGAGAAGTTCATTGACCTAGTTTGTTTCGGGGTGGGGGGGGTGGGGGGGGATTCTCTTTTAAAGTTCATCACTGAGTTTGATGTTGAACCAAGGTGACATAATCCCTTAAGAAACTAAGTAAACAATCCCCTGCAAAGTGTCTTTAATTATGTCACCTTTGCGACGCTTAAGTCACATTTACTTAGCCTTCCTCCTTCTAATGCGGATCACCTTTTATACACGTTAACATGGATTCATCTGCTGTAATGATCCTGTGGAGGTGATGCAAAAGTTACCTTTTGAAGATGCTTCTTAGCACCTCCTGAATCACAGTGCAGAGGTCTGCCAGCCCTCCCATCTAATACTCCACAAATCCACTAATCCAGGCGTCTTTAACAGATCTCAATGGCAGTCGGCTGGAATCGTTAAAGGCTGGAATAATTAACTTGGGATCTTTGGATGCGGCCTGATTAAATTGATGAGCGTGTGTGTGTCTGTGTGTGTATGGTCTGGCAGATTTCACGCTTTGCTGGGTCGATAGACACAATTTTAGGCGCAGCGAAGGATGCAATGGTCATTTTCCCCTTGAAGGTTGAATGGGTGATTTTGCCCCGTTTTTGCCTTGATTTGGGCGTCTTCCTCTTCTGTTACATAGCTTGAGGTGAGAAGGCTTTTATGCTGGTGGAGGGACACTTGAGTTAACCACAGCTACAGTTAATTAATGAGTGATGGTGTTCACCCCAGAAGCAGGTGTTCTTGTAGCTCAAGGGAGCTGGCGAACATGAATATTAGCATTAGATGAATTTTAAGTGCACTGGTGACAGCGCTCTAAGCAGCTGGCTTGGAGGCAGTAAGGACCTGCCAGCCTGGAGTAGTGACAAGTGTGTGAAACAGGATCACTTAAAGCTCGGGAATGAGTATGGTTCTGTGCAATCGTTGACTGTTGGCATCACTCACCCCCGCTTCACCTCCAAATTGGGCTTCGAGGGCCCGTTCCGTGTCACTGCTCAACCTGCAGTTAGGTACAAGTAAAAATAATCCAGGCAGCACGGTTTGCTAGTGGTTGGCCTGTCAGCCTCACAGTTCTGATGTTCCCGTGTGTGCAGGGCTTTTCTGCGGGTACACGAACTTCCTCCCACATTCCAAAAAACATGCATGTTAGTTTAATTGAAGCCTAAATTGTCCATAGGTGTGTGAGTGAATGATTGCACAAAATGCCCTAATAATTAACTGTTCCTGTTGCCTCGATTCTACTTTTGCAGATAACCATAACCTCTATGACTGACAATCTGACATGAAGAAAAAAAAAAACACCTTTTTTAGGAAGCACATTGGTATTTTTTTTTTATTATTGATATTCTAACATGAAGTTAAAAATGGCTTCAGCAGTTATGCTATTAGGCTAACAATTTTACCATTCTTAACAGTCATACAAGTGTACAAAAAACAACAACAAAATGTGTCCACAACTTTGACAAGCAGACGCATATGGGAAAATCACCTTGTTTGAAGACTCCATCCATTCCTAACTAATGTTAACCACATTAAAGGGGTTGTTTGCATTTTTTTAATTTCTTAAAACTTAGTAGTACAAGATGAAAATGATCTTTGGCAAAATCAGCCCTGTGTGCCCCCATCTTGTGCCTCTAAGTTGATTTTGAGAGTTTGAAGAAAGCAGCACGCCCTAGCAAAATCTACCAACTCGAGACAGAAGGCTGGATGAACGAGGTGTCAGTCATTGGCCCTCACACTCGTAGTTGGCACACCCCCACAGCCTCCCTTTGAACTTGTGCTTCAGGAGTTTTGCTGAAACTATGGCGGAATTTTCACCTCCAGAAAATAAAAAAAGTCCCATCCCTTGTTTGCCAACAATGTAGCATAAGACCAGAACGAAGCAGAGCAAAGGGACCTCAGGGAAAGGATTCAGAAGCGACGTGGAAGTGTCAGGATTTCTGCTTGAGATGTACATTTATCACCTATTTTTGATTTTTAAGTAACACCACCACCCCCCCCCCCCCCCCCCCGAACAACAACAACAACAACTTCAAACCGATAACTCTTACTGTCGGGCGGAAACCTCTTAGCCGAATCTAAAGTGTTGAAAATGGCTTGCTCTCTTTGACGGTGCAACGTTAATGGCTCAACATACATGCCATGTTTTTGTTTTCCTGAAAAGGGATGGTTTTGAAGATATGAGGAATCTGCCAAACGGTAGCAGTTCAGGGTTATAGTACTAACACTCCATTATGAGTAAGTCATGCTACAGACGTAGCAGCTGTCGGACATGTCAGCTAATGCTAATTTTGTACAACCCCAATTCCAATGAAGTTGGGACGTTGTGTTACACAAAACGGAATACAATTAGAATTTTATGGCTGCAACACGTTCCAAAAAAGCTGGGACAGGTGGCAAAAAAGACTGAGAAAGTTGAGGAATGCTCATCAAACACCTGTTTGGAACATCCCACAGGTGAAAAGGCTAATTGGGAACAGGTGGGTGCCATGATTGGGTATAAAAGGAGCTTCCCTTAATTGCTCAGTCATTCACAAGCAAAGATGGGGCAAGGTTCACCTCTTTGTGAACAAGTGCGTGAGAAAATAGTCGAACAGTTTAAGGACAATTTTCCTCAGCATACAATTGCAAGGAATTTAGGGATTTCATCATCTACGGTCCATAGTATCATCAAAAGGTTCAGAGAATCTGGATAAATCACTGCATGTAAGCGACAAGGCTGAAAACCAACATTGAATACCCGTGACCTTCGATCCCTCAGGTGGCACTGTATCAAAAACAGACATCAATGTGTAAAGGATATCACCACATGGACTCAGGAACACTTCAGAAAACCAATGGCTGTAAATACAGTTCGGCACTACATCAGTAAGTGCAACTTGAAACTCTACTATGCAAAGCAAAAGCCATTTATCAACAACACCCAGAAACGCCGATGGCTTCTCTGGGCCCGGGCTCATCTAAGATGGACTGATGCAAAGTGGAAAAGTGTTCTGTGGTCCGACGAGTCCACATTTCAAATTGTTTTTAGAAATTATGGACGTCGTGTCCTCCGAGGAAAAGAACGATCTGGACTGTTATGGACACAAAGTTCAAAAGCCAGCATCTACGATGGTATGGGGCCGTGTTAGTGCCAATGGCGTGGGTAACTTACACATCTGTGAAGGCACCATTAATGCTGAAAGGTACATAACAGGTTTGGAGAAACATATGCTGCCATCCAAGCAACGTCTTTTTCATGGCTTATTCATTGCTTATTTCAGCAAGACAATGCCAAACCACATTCTGTGCGGGTACTAGACTGGCCTCCCTGCAGTCCAGACCTGTCTCCCATTGAAAATGTGTGGCGCATTATGAAGCGTAAAATATGACAACGGAGACCCCGGACTGTTGAACAGCTGAAGCTGTACATCAAGCAAGAATGGGAAAGAATTCCACCAACAAAGCTTCAACAATTAGTGTCCTCAGTTCCCAAACGTTTATTGAATGTTGTTAAAAGAAAAGGTGATGTAACACAGTGGTAAACATGACCCTGTCCCAGTTTTTTTGGAACGTGTTGCAGCCATAAAAATCTAAGTTAATGATTATTTGCTAAAAACAATAAAGTTTATCAGTTTGAACATTAAATATCTTGTCTTTGTAGTGTATTCAATTAAATATAGGTTGAACATGATTTGCAAATCATTGTATTCTGTTTTTATTTATGTTAAACACAGCGTCCCAAATTCATTGGAATTGGGGTTGTATTTCGAGCACTGTGATTTTGTTGAAGCTGGATATGCCTTCTCTGTGACTATTTATCACGACTACGAACTTTCATGGATGGCCCAAAAATATGAATTCTCTAAACCAGGGGTGCCCAAACATTATCCTCCGAGGGCAGCATACAGAAAAATGACATGCTTTTTGTTAAGGTGATAAGGCATATAGTGTTGGCTTTTTCATGACTTAGGAGTGGCCCACAGCCCTTTATCCCACAAGAATAGGTCCGCCCCTGCCCTGAGCAGATCTCCATATTCAGGACCGAAACAAGAGCAGTCTGTAATATGTTGACAATATTTTAAAGCAGTTTTTATTTGAGGATCATAATTAGTCATTCATGTGCTATGTTCTCAAATCGGACCTTGACACAGCAGAAAGTGGAGGAAAACATTTTTGCTTGTGAAAAGGAATTATTCTAAAAATTTTGCTGCTTTTTTATTTTTAAATAGTTTATTTGCATATCAAGAAAAGCTATATAAAACAAATTCATTAGTAGTAGTACATGTCAGAAATTGTTTCCATCCATCCATTTTCCCACCGCTTAGCCTCACCAGGGTGACGGGCGTGCTAGAGCCTATCCCAGCTGACTCTGGGCAAGAGGCTACCATGCATGTTTGTGGGATATGGGAGGGAACCGGAAATATTAAAAAAAAAAAAATAATTATTATATATATATATATATATATATATATATATATATATACACATATTATATGACGTTGGTCCACCCTTTGCAGCTGTAACAGATTTAGCTCCTCTGGGAAGGTTTTCCACAATGTTCAGGAGTGTGTTTATGGGAACTTTTGACCATTCTTCCAGAAGCGCATTTGTGAGGTCACACACTGACGTCGGACGAGAAGGCCTTGGCTCCCATTCTCCGTTCTCATTCATCCCAAAGGTGTTGCATCGAGTTGACTTCAGAACTCTGAGCAGGCCTCTCCAATTCATGAAAACCAAACTCTCTCATCCATGTCTTTGTGGACCTTGCTTTGTGCACTGGTGAAAGAAAACGGAAAACCCAATTGTGGAATTAGTCCATTACTGATCTGGAGTCTCATGCTACGCTGAGATCTTTGGTGGAAACTGTATGGACCCTGGGATGTTATGTGACTTGAGAGGCCTATTTTTCACAAAGATGTTGTTGGAATTGGGAACTCGAAGCCCCTCAAGGGATTCAACTGATGCAGGGAAGATGTATGAAAGGATAACAGAGACAGAAGAGAAATTTGTGAGTGAAAATCCTGAATCACCTTAAGAAGGTTAGATGGTAAACCGCAGGGAAGGAGGTAATCAGAGCGAAACAGGGAGCGTCCGAAGGGCCTGAATATGTCCACTTCAACTAGATTATTTACTATTTTGAGCCCCCGTCCCTGTGTCCGAACCTCTCCCTCAGCTGTCAGCGTCACCCGATTCCTTTGTTTAATTCCTCATTTTGATTTCATTTGATGAGAAAAGACAAAGCGCGGCCACGTGAAAGAGGAGGCTCCAATCACAAACTCCAGTGACTGTGGGGTACTTTGTGTTTTGTCTGCATGTACAAATTCAGAGTGACATATGGGAAATTTTATTTCCCCACTCCTCATCTTTTACCCCTCACTGAAGAGGAGTGTGTGTGTGTGTGTACTTGTGAGGAGGGGGGGATTTCTGAGGCTATGTAGCATTTGCCATGCAGCGTAGGGTTGTTGATGCGAGCCATGTTGAAGATGATGGAGCTGAGAGGCTTAGCTAATTTTGGAAAGAGAGAGCAGGGTGGGGGGTGGGGATTTGGGGTCCTTTGTTGCTGTCTGTTTGATCTGGGAATTTGAAAAAATAAAAATGGCCCAGAGATGTCATGAAAATGAGAGAATTACTGCTTGGGTCCCTCACTTTTCTTTTTAATCAAACTAAAGTAGCACACGAAGTCTAATGCACTCTGAAGTCAAAGAGACCACACACACACTCCATCTTTCTTACAGATAATAACTGAATCTAGCTTAACCCTGATGGTTAATTGCTAATTAGCCCTCATACATGAGAAGTCAGGAAAGCGTAGCTAAGCTGATCAAATTGCTCTTCACTCTTCTTTCTACCTTGTACAGTAGGTTTTGCTATTTTCTCTGCATGTTATACTAGATGTGCTCTGAGTAGATGGCTTTTAACAAGATAAAGATGGATTTTTGTGGAACCGAGGAAAAGGCCAAGCTAGCTGTAGGTTAGTGGGTGGGGGTTCTGTCCTCGTTTTCCCCTTGAGTGTGATCACAGACACTCGATTCTAAACTTTTTATGGTTTAACTTAAGCACATCCTGCAGGTGTTTTTCTCTGGAATGCATTGAACTCGCCGTTTGGTCTCACTTTCATGTGCTTGATTGTCATAAAGACAAGACTTTTGTTTGCTTGGAAATATGTGAACCAGCTACTTTGGGGACTTTATTGAAAACAAAGAAACAAGACAATCATCATTGCTCATTAGGAGTGAATCAGTAGGCAAACAGATACAGGACCTGTTCATTTTCAATGGATTTGTTTAAGGATTAAGAGGTAAGGTTGAACACAAACCGATTCTGGATGCTGGTAAATCTCATTTATTGAGATTTGAAATGTTTCTTTTCCTTACAGGGTATTGAAATAAGAAGTTCTGGTTGTCATGTTTCTTAACTGTATAGGCAATGCTTTAAATATGATTTTATCATACTTAAATGTAATAATAGAATTAAAACCACTGTTAAAATAAAACAAAAAAGCAACCAACCCTAACCTACAGTATATAGGGGAAATTACTGAGAAGTATTGAATTGTCACGCTCAAAGACAATGCATTGACCTTTTTAACTCATTCACTGCCATTGACGGCTGTTGAATTGAAATATCCAGGTTTACATTGAGGCCTACTAGTTCACAGTTCCCAGGTCTGAAAGACACTGTAAAATGAATTTGGAGCTTTGTTTTAAATACAGTGTATGTGTTTAAAGATGATTGCTGAAAACATGCAAAGGCTGAGAACTGTGTAGTAAACAATTATGGAGATAACAGCATTAAACTGTTTTTCACCATTTCAGTTTTCCAGATTTTTATGGGCGTGGCTAAAAGCAGAGTGTGAATGAAAATAGTGATAGTGATTATAAAATAGTGATTTAAAAAATTCCATGCCTGCAAACGGTAGTTTCCGATCAGGAAACTGTAAGAATTTTACATTTGTATATTGCTCTGTGTAGTGCTTTTTTATGTGATTAAATAATTGGCTAAAAAATATAGTTAGATTAATCAAAACTAATGTAAAAACAAATTGCATTATTTTATTAATAAAATATTTCACATGTAAATGCTGACTTTTGTTTTGTTTTTTATCTTGTGTATGGGCGGCACGGTGGACGACTGTTTAGAGCGTCAGCCTCACAGTTCTGTGGACCCGGGTTCAATCCCCGGCCCCGCCTGTGTGGAGTTTGCATGTTCTCCCCGTTCCTACGTGGGTTTTCTTTCATGTAAACAGCCTCTTAGACAGCTTGAGCTGATTTTCTTTTCTCGTTGTGTTTTATCACTCCTGTAGACCAGTCCTCTCGCCTCCCAACACCGCCACCCCCACACTCCATCCTCCCGCTACCTGAGGAGATGTCAGTCTGGATCGAGGCGCTGTCGGTTCAGCCTGTCAGACTGAGGGACGTGTTCTGATCGGCTGTAGACACTGATAGACCTGTCAGGTGAGATGACAGCCACAAGTGGAGATGCGCACCGACAGGTACATATAATGTGACAAGACTCCTCCAGCCCGCCACCAACGCTGCTCCCGCCTCCTCTCCTTCCGAATAATAAATATCTGTGCGTTGGAAGTTAGTACGGGAGTGTTTACTGATGAGTTGAGGGAAACTTTTGATCTGAGCACATGTGATGAGTCCACGTGACGCCAGCATCAGTTTGGCATCCACTTTCTAAACCCTGACAACAGAATGCATTCAGCATAATACAAAGTCTTCAGCAGGCAGCATCATCATATGACGGAATATGAAGGATTAAACCATGGCCTTTTTCTCATACGACAATTCACGATGACGTCACAACAATATATATTCGTTCTTGTTCTCCAATTGCACCACTGGTACAAACAAACCGTTCCATGTTGTTTGACCAAGGCGAAGCGATTGAGAAATCAGGGTAAATAGCTTGAAAAAAAATTTTTTTCTTCTTGCAGCATGGTACAGGAAGTCTCATATTCTCAAGACAACATGTCTTTGATTGGCTAGCCAATGAAACTGCTTGGAAGGGACACCCAGCCCCATACATTTACGTAGCAACAGGTAAAATGACCAATATATTTGAAATGGAATGAAATAGTTATCAAATGGATGTTTACTCTCACGTTTCACTATTTATCATCACAGTAACAGTGTTACATACAGTTGAAACCAGATGTTTACATACATTATAAAAAAAAAACTACTTTTTTCTTAGTCTGACATGAATTAGGATTACCAAGATTATTTCTATGTGATAAATGCCAGGACAATGAGATAATGTTTTTTTTTTTTTTTTTCTTCACATTTTTTCATTACTTTCTTCTCAGTCAGAAGTTAACATTCATTTCATTAGTATTTGGAACTATTGCCTTTAAACTGTATGACTTGGTTCAAATGTTTTGGATATCCTTCCACAACCTTCCCATAATAGTTTGCAGGAATTTTGGCCCATTCCTCCTGACAGAACTGTTGTAACTACGCCAAGTTTGTAGGTCGCCATGCCCACACATGCCTTTTTAGATCTGCTCATACATTTTCAATCGTATTGCGATCAGGGCTCAAGTTCAAATTACCGCACCCACACAACGTCATACACTGTCTGCCATCTGATTTATACTGTGAAAACTGGGATTGATCTGTGAAAACAAGACCTTTCCTAAGTGCCAGACAGCATCCAATGTGAGCATTTTCCCATTTTGGCCAGTTACGGCGACGAACCGCAGTCAGGTCAAGACCCTGATGAGGAAGACGAGCATTCAGATGAGCTTCCCTGAGGCAGTTTCTGACAGCTTGTGCAGATATTCTTTAGTTATGAAAACCGAAAGTTGCAGCAGCTGTCGGGTGGCTGGTTTCAGAAGATCTTGGATGCTGAATGTGGAAGTACTGGGCTGGAGTGGTTACATGTGGTCTGTGGTCGTGGGACTGGTTGGATGTACTCACAGTTTCTCGGAAATTCCTTTGGAGATGGCTTTATGGTAGAGAAATATTTATTTTACAGGAACAGCTCTGGTGGACATTCCTGCAGTCAGCATGCTGCAACTCCTTGCTCCCTCAAAATTGCCGAATCATTGGCATTGGGCAGCCTAAGGTATAGCTGTGCAATAATCATCATCAAACACGCCATGTTCCCTCTCGTCATTGTCAAGAGTCAGTCTCGTTGCCGTGCGGCTCCTCAGAAATGATGCCGGCTTTTACGAAAGCTCGAACAACAGTGCAAGCAGACACGTTAGCCCAAGCATCCACAAGCTTCGTCAAGCTCCGAATTATTGCCCTCAGTCGAATGGTGACTGTAGAGACGCTTCTCCCGGCTGTTCTTTGCTCATTAATCCATTGCCCGAGTTGGAAGACCAACTCGGGCCACCTTGCCTTGTTTCCGCGGAAACTCAGCTTTGTCTTCTTGACTTGGCGAAGCTCGTTTTCCTGCTTCCTCCACTTGCGAACCATGGATTTGTTGATCTTGAATTCTCTCGTGGCTGCTCGATTCCCATGTTCCTCCGCGTAACTGATAGCTCGCAGTTTAAACTGTGCTTTGTAAGCGTGTCTCTTCGTCGGTGCCGTTTTCGACTGCGGTCAAGCCAGCCTCCACTCGTAAAGTAGCAGTCAAGCCAGCCGCCCCTAATTTTGTTCATACTAGGCATTACGGTAATAGCCACCTTCAAAATAATACCTGCTACGACATGCGGACAGTCGTAGCAGGTATTCGAACCTGTTCTACCTACTGAGCCAAATCCACCCCTACATAATACCATTGGTATCGCAAGACAAGTCCAGATCTGAATGACAGACCACCAAGGACTCCACTAAAAGAGGTTTGATGAAGATCTGATATTGTATTTCAAAATAAAAGTCTCTGAAAAATACATATTTTGCTGTCATTACCCCTGACTGAAAAAAATTGTTAAAAAAAAATCTATGAGATACATCCGTATTATTGGGAGGCTTTTATTTTGAAGGTGGCTTTCGCCGCGAGTTGGCGACCTATCACCGTAATGGCTAGTATGAACAAAATTAGGGGCGGCTGGCTTGACTGCGACTTTATGAGCGGAGGCTGGCTTGACCGCAGTCATTTCCGGGGGTCCTTAGCCAAACCGATGCACATACCGGAACTATATACCTACTGGGGACGTGTCTTTAGCGTCCTCTGTCACGCCCACCCTTCCCCCTTTACTTCCGCATGCTGCCCTCTGTCACGTCCGCCTTCCTATATAAGCAGCGTGTCGTCAGTCAAGCGCAGCGCTCATCACACAACAACATTTATAGATTTTGGAACTTAGTGCACACATAAGGCGCGCCACGTTATAAGGCGCCCTGTCCATTTTGAAGAAAATTGAAGTCTTTTAAGTGCGCCTTATGGTAGTGAAAATATGGTAGTCTTTAAAAAAGACTGACAAAAACATGATTTAGATGCAAATAATTTTCTTGCAAGACCAAACTTTCCCATTCTTCTTTTGTGATGTTTTTCCAGGCTTTCACCACAGCACCTTTCAGTTCTTTGCATGCTCTGCCAGGTTTGAGTCACATTTTTTCACTGCCAATTGACAGCTCTCTTTTTTCCATGTTGGTTACACCTCCCAACGGAATATAATCTTCACAGGCAAAATGCAAATATTAAACTGAACATATGCACTAAGTGCTATGTACAGTATTATTTGAATAATCAATAAGTAAAAGGACACACCTAGGAAACAAAAAACACCTTTTAGTCACATTCCAATAGTTAATGGGTGGGTTAAATAACTTACAGGTGGCAAAAGCTCACCACTAGTAACGAAACCTTACATATCATTTGACTAAGGCAGAGGGATTGAGGAAGCAGGGTAAATGGCTGGAATGTTAAATTGGAGTCAGGAGACTCTAAATTGCCTATAGGTGTGAATGTGAGTGCAAATGGTTGTTTGTTTATATGTGCCCTGCGATTGGAATGCAGGCAGGCCAGTCTCGTACCCGCACTCTTTTACTACGAAGCCACGCTGTTGTAACACGTGCAGAATGTGGTTTGGCATTGTCTTGCTGTAATAAGCAAGGGCGTCCATGAAAAAGACATCACTTGGATGGCAGCATATGTTTCTCCAAAACCTGTATGTACCTTTCAGCATTAATGGTGCCTTCACAGATGATGTAAGTTACCCATGCCATTGGCACTAACACGGCCCCATACCATCACAGATGCTGGCTTTTGAACTTTGCATCCATAACAGTCCGGATGGTTCTTTTCCTCTTTGGCCCGGAGGACACGACGTACACAATTTCCCAAAACAATTTGAAATGTGGACTCGTCGGACCACAGAACACTTTTCCACTTTGCATCAGTCCATCTTAGATGAGCTCGGGCCCAGACAAGCCGGCGGGGTTTCTGGGTGTTGTTGATGAATGGCTTTTGCTTTACATAGTAGTTTCAAGTTGCACTTACCGATATAGCGCTGAATTGTATTTACTGACATTGGTTTTCTGAAGTGTTCCTGAGCCCATGTGGTGATATCCTTTACACATTGATGTCGGTTTTTGATGCAGTGCCGCCTGAGGGATCGAAAGTCACGGGTATTCAATGTTGGTTTTCGGCCTTGTCGCTTACATGCAGTGATTTCTCCAGATTCTCTGAACCTTTTGATGATATTATGGACCGGAGATGATGAAATTCCTAAATTCCATGCAAGTGTACGTTGAGGAACATTGCCCTTAAACTGTTCAACTATTTTCTCGTGCACTTGTTCACAAAAAGGTGAACCTCGCCCCATCTTTGCTTGTGAATGACTGAGCAATTCAGGGAAGCTCCTTTTATACCCAATCATGGCACCCACCTGTTCCCAATTACCCTGTTCTCCTGTGGGATGTTCCAAACAGGTGTTTGATGAGCATTCCTCAACTTTCTCAGTCTTTTTTGCCACCTTGTCCCAGCTTTTTTGGAACGTGTTGGAGCCATACAATTCCAAGTTAATGATTATTTACTAAAAACAATCAAGTTGATCAGTTTGAACATTAAATATCTTGTCTTTGTAGTGTATTAAATTAAATATAGGTTGAACATGATTTGCAAATCATTGTATTATGTTTTTATTTATGTTTAACACAACGTCCCAACTTCATTGGAATTGGGGTTGTACATTTTACATAAGGAAATGTAAGGTTTTAAAAAAAGAAGACCTTTTGACCATCTATAAAATACCACAGATGAATCACCATGTGCGCTTCGCGGGTGCTCAGCTCCCATGTAATGTGAACGCTGTGCGTAATTTTACAATTTACAAAGTGTTATCACCAAGTACACGCCTCGCATTTATAGTGCACCGTTTTCAGTCATTTTCAAAAAGAAAACATCCAGATTGTTCAAACATGCCTCTGACAAATTAGTTCATGTTTGGTCTGCTGCATCTTGGCAGAGTCTACAAATGAGGAGAGGGGCATCTGTTGATTAATAATAATCATTTAAAAAAAAACGATTTCAACCTACTTTTGTCATAGCTCTTGAATTGTAACAATTTGACAGTAATATAACAAATGAAAAAAATAGGAAATAATATGAGCAGCCATGCACAATGGAAATGGTAGTCAGTGGGTGTGTTCAGTCAAGTTCATCTTCACAGCAGCATGTCTCACGACCTCAGTGCAACTGGGAAGAGTTGATCTCTACCTGCTCCTATGAACCACTGGGTCATATCCTCAAGGATTATGGGGAAAAATACAAAAAGAGGTGGAAACAACAGGCTTCTTGTGGAGAAAAAAAAAAAGCAGAGGCTGAGTTGAAGGGGAGGAGGGGGTTTATGTGGAGGGCTGATGGTGGCGGTAGTAGGGGGGGGGTGGGGGGCTCGTGCCAAGTGACACAAACCCCCCTTGGCAGACTAATTAAATTTTCCACTTTTCCACACTCACATTAAGCGTCCATTGAGCTGGAAGGAACGGACGCGATGAAGGAGTCGACCCCATGAAGAAGATGGACCGCCTTTTCCCTCCTCTCCTTGCTGGTTCATTTTTGATGAATTGTTGCTTCCCAACGCTAACTCCTCAAACTAAAATGTTTCCTGTATCTCAAACCTCTGTTTAATTAAAATTACACTTTCAGTGTGGTGGAAAGATGCCCGCTCATAAAAGAGGATGTTTTGATTAAAAGTTTGGATTGCATGTAACACGTTAGTCTGAATTCACAGTATAAATGGGTCAAGTGACATCCTTTCAATTATTTTTTTTCTTTTTGCTTTGACATGGTACAGTTTGGCTGTGCGTCATGGCAGTGTAAAGGGGGGAAAAAAACACGAAATCGGCTATTATTACATCGGAAGCAGCCCTCGTTTCTAATGTGGCTACAAATCTGATAACTGCCAATCACTGAAATACATCAAACAGTGTTGTATACGCACCTGCATCTATTACGCTTTGACTAAGGCAGAAGCATAGACCGTTAAATATGGTCTAAATATCGTACATTGGGGGTGCGTAGACCCTTGAGTAAGGACAAATAATTGCCGACAGTGGCCACTGGAGTAATGCTGCATTTAAACTTATCGGGTAAGAGTGCAGTTCATGACAAAAAACATTTTTTGGGGTTGGGGGTTATTGTTTACTTGTGTAATGTTACGGATTTTGACATTTTTATAGTCGTTAACATACTGTACATTATGGACATCTCTGCATATGCGGTTTATTTCAGGTGCTCATCAAATGTAAACAAAGATATGGGTCACTTGGAGTGTAGAGTGGAATAAAAATGAATACTCTTTTGTTCGACCCCCAATGGGGGGGAAAACTATTTTAATAGCAGAAAAGTAGCCAGTAGCAGCCCATAAAAATAATATCAAAGAATCAAAACTACAGAAATATCCACTTTTGTTCAAAGATTTTAATATCAGGCCATTAGGCTGAACAAAATAAGAGTACGAGTATGTATCGACTGTACGTACTTGTGTATGGATGCATGTGTGCGTCTAAGTGTGTGTGTGAGAGAGAAAAAATGTGAACAGCAGCAAAATTAGTCAGGAAGAACTATTAAATCCATGCATTTTTTTTATTGTGCTCATCGTGTTCAAGGCCACGGGCAGCTGGAGCCGATCTCGGCAGACTTCACTGTGAACCGGTTTTGGTCACCAGTCAATCACAGGTCACATTTTGAGACCGATGTTTGTCTTTACACGCCTCGTTGAAATTAGCAGCCTGTTTTGAGATGGCGGTCCTGTCTCGTGCAAATGAGCCACTGCTCTGTAGTACCCGCCCACCGAAACATGTGACTTTTGTTACCACGGTGACTAAGGGGGGTTGACACACACCCAAGTTGAAGGTGAATTGCAACGCTCATGCACGCCAATAAAGACAACACTTGTGGAGTCAGCACTTCATCGCCAAGCCAACACTTCAATTAGTGTCCCTATACGTGGCACCTGTCGCAGACATATTGCCAAAGGCAAATCCCACTCCCCCATTCCCATATTTTCCTGATTTTAACATGCTCCCCTTGTCTCTACTGAGATCAGAACTATATATACCCCACATCTAAACTTGCATTTGAGTCAGAGTTCACTCACTGATGTTGAAAGAACACTTTATTGAATTAAGCATGTAGAACAATAACATGGGACCATCAGTAGTAAAATTTACATCATATTTTCCTGCATGTGATTTGTGTTTCCTCGGATGCACAAATGGATCTTGTTTGCATTTTCTTTTTTTTTTAAGAACTTATCACTTACATTTTGCTTGGACAGGTGACTTCTTGAATATGTGGCGCAGCGAATACAACAGAACTTATAATAACGAAACAATTTCCAATTTAAATATCCAAGTTTTTTTTAATTTTTTTAATGATTCAAGCCAGTCTGGTTGAAACTTCAAGCTCCAGAAAGCAGCTGATTTTATTGGAGGAGAACTCAACCCAAACCTGTTAACATTCCAAACTGTGAGGCCTTCAAAACAACATCCTCATAAATTATATAGGCGGCCTTGTTGACCGTGTGAGATGAACTTGCCTTTTGTGTGCGCACTGTGGCTGCACTGGGATGTGTCATTGTCTAATGCTGTTTCACTTGTTGTGGGCCAAGCACAAGGAAAACAAAACTGAGGAAAGTGCAATGTGTAGATTTTAAGCTCATTCCAGTCAGGAAGTGCTCTCCTTGTGGACATGAGGTGGTATTTCGATAAACAGGTCCAATGGGAACATTAGGGTCCTGTTTACTTGCGCGTCGCAGGTGGTGATGCTGACCGCCCGGTGTGCGCTGCTCAGAAGTGCCCCCAATCTACCGTCTGACTTTTATTTGTTTACGTCTTCCACCTTCCACATTCTCCAACATTTCCTCTTTCTCCCTCCGAGCTGACTTGCATTCTTCTTTGTCTTGAGGCGCAAGCGTTCATGTGACACACTTCCTTCCATTGTGTCAGCAGCCGATACCTTTTGGCGAATTGGGAATTTACTGTTGAGAGCCTGAAAAGGTGCTGCGTGTTAAGCACGGGTAATTGGATGTTTTTCTTAACTGTTCCATTGCGGCCATTCGGATTAAAAGAGCCGTTAGTTTACAAATCGCAACAATATAGAAACCTCGCTCCTTTATAATCTCATGGGAGATGATACCGTTTGCCTTGCTGAGTGTTGTAGAAATACTGTAAGCTACAGTTGAGGCTCAGATGAGGTCATTAGTCTTTTTTTTTTTTTACCCCACTGCAGCAGCCTATGAGCAAAGACACATTTTGTTGCCACATGTTGACCCTTAATAAGATGTTTCGACTCTTAACCACCCATCTCACAACAGTTCCAGGCCTGCCCGTCGCCCATTATGCTACGTTTACTTCATGTTCACGAGAGCCCCGTTTGCCCGAAACGTGGTGTGGCCTTTGATTTTGGACATTCCCCCCCCCCCCCCCTTTGTATTGCCAAGTTTTCTTCCGGTCTATAAAGTGGGGCTAGGTCTAGGAGGCTCAAAGGCGCACTACGGTTCAGCCTGCATTTAACCAAGGATGCCAGTACAATCCCTCCCGGCCCATCATGTTCTGATGGGATCCCTCACGTTTTTCACGTTCTGTCAGGAGTTTCTAAGAACGAAACGTGGACGCCGGGCATCTTTGGAGCATGTCAGCGGCAACGGCAAACTCCAGTAAAGCTTCCCTGTCGGGTACGGGTTTGTAACCAACCGTCCCGCACCGTATCGTGTTGGGCCCCCCTATCTCGTCACGTCTCATGTCTATCCCGTTTTGTCCACTATGCTCCGAAAGGTGATTGCTGCATGAGGCCACATGGATATTTGTGTAGAAGTAGCATAACAGGACTAGCGATCACCAACGACGAAGCACGTCGTGTCAAATACATTTACAGTGAAATCCCAGGGGAATACGTCCTAGACTCACCAGTAATAAGGGGGAAATCTGCAGTATAGAGACCATAGAAAAAAATGCGTCAAACATATCTAAACTTCTTAAAATGCACTTTTTAAAGTCTTCCTAAGTGCCTGTTGTCACTTTCGTGCTCAAACATTTCTTTCTTTCTCCAAAGAGGAAAAGCGTGCTTGCTTCAAGCCATTTACTTGTTACTCCCGTTTGAAGTATACTGAAAATGAAAAGTGAATGAAACAGTGTATACTTAAACACCAAAATGTCCAACCAAACCCTTCGTAACTTTTTCTGACAAAAGTCAGCTAGTTTAACGCTAACATATCATGTGAAAGGGGATTAGCATCGATGTTATGGTAGTTAAAAACCTTCAAAACAACTGCCACTTTAACACTCACATCCAATCAGCATACAGCAGTCCTCAAAGGCAGATGTATTCTCTGCTCTGTGGGAACAGCCGACTATTGCTGGAGCTCAGTTAGGGACTTTCTCTGACGCCTACTCTCACTCTTAATGATGCCACATTTCATCCAGTAGACCTCAGTACTGCCTGACAAGTAGCCGAAGAACGTAAAACTACACTGAAGGCGCGCAACTCTAAATTCAGACTTGCCTGTATATTTTGCAAGCCAATAATAAAAAAATAAATAAAACGTTTAAATATCTGCACTACTGTACAGCGGGGGCGCGAACAGCACTGTATGTTGGCTTTGTTAGTCATGACTGTGCTTGACTCTCAACAACGCACTTGAGTTCTTCAAAAAAAAAAAAAAAAAAAAAAAAGCTTTTCACAGGCGAGCATATTGTGTAGCCAGAAGCAATTGTGCAAGGCAGAAGAATTACCTGGAAAACAGGTATGTATCTGCATTCAAGTTAAGTGACACGTGATCAAACCAATGCTGAGATGAATGTTACATTTATAGGCTTGCTATAAATGTACTAAGAATAAACTGTCAGTTTAGAACTATGAAAATGAAACCAAGATAACAAAACTTGTTTCCACCATTAATGTGACCTAGAACCTGTACAACTGGAGGGGAAGTCAAAATAAACAACTGAGATAATGTGGTTGCACAAGTGTGGACACCTTCTTCTCGCAGGGATGTGGCTGTGTTCACAATTAACCAATTACATTCAAACTCATTTTAAATGGGAGTCAGCACACACCTTCCACCATTTAATGTGCCTCGGATTAAGTATCAGTCAGGAGAAGTGTACAAACAGTGGCGTGCGAAGGAGAGGGCCGTGGCCCAGGGGGTTATGGGGCATCCAAACGAGTTGAGGTGGTTATCCAATGACCTGATGGGTTTAAGATCAGAGTAAAACCACTTAGGAACCTTGAGAAAATAACGCTCATTGTATTGTGTTATTGCATGCACACACACAAAAAAAGTTACATTAAAACTGTATTTCAATTTTGAAATGAAAAATATCACATTTGTTTTTCTATACATATTTACAATCAAGGATTTTCTTTTTTTTTTTTTAAGGCTATCATAGTTCAATATAAAGGTGAGCCAACACAAGGTGAGTACGCATTTGTGACAAGTCAAGTAAGTAATTACAATGGTTTGTTTTGTTAGAAAAAAAAATAAAAAAACACAGTCTGACTTATGGAGACATTATAGATGGTCATAAACAACAACATCTCAAGGAAGGTGCAACAGCTGAATCTTGTTTAAGCACCTGCTCTTTTCGAAACAGTTTGTAATGTAAATTCTCCACACTTATTTTATCGAGGGTTCTAATTTAGTGGTCAATCAACTGGTTTATCAGGTTCATATGCATTTCCCCACCTGATGAGCACACACAGCCGTTGTGACAAGTACTAAGTCGTAATGTGTGAAAACAGCAGAGTGCACATTTAATAAGTATCACAAGACATTCCTCGTGCTGCTTCTGTTTAAAGTGACACTAAAACAAACATTGAAGTGGAAATGAATTGTTTGCCTACAGGATGTGCCGAAGCTGCCTGAAATCCCACCCGATGTGGTTTATGTGAAAAATGTGTAATGTATACTTTTAATATTCTGTCTAGACATGCTGATATTTGTTTAATGAGATGTTGTTGTCAAGCAGCTGCTCTGCCTCACGCATACCTGAATGTGATTGGCCTTATCCGACAACATGCAGCCAATGAATTCATATTCTTCTTCTTCTCCACAATTCTGCACTCTGGAGGTCAGGGAGGATCAAATTATCTCTCTGCAGTTGTTGTGTTTGATTGCGTTGCATGTGTTGCCGTGGCAACTAGTCACACGTCGCCGAAAGACGGTTATTTAATTCACAGGAGCAGTCTGCCAGTCTGGCATGCAGCCGCTATTTAAAGTGATCTTCCCACAGTGGGCATCCCGATGTAAGTGCTCATTAGAATTCTATTTAGAAAGCCGAACTTGCACAAGACTTGAGAAGTGTATTGCTGCCACACAGACACACACACACGCAGACACACACACAAAAAGCCCTTTTCATGTAATTACGAGAAGCTGAATCATGTACATTGCCTTGAAAAAGTATTTTCCCACTTCTCAAATAATATATATATATATTTTTTTTTTTTTTTTTTTGCAGTTTCCCCACTTTAATGTCTAACATCACCAAACAAATACAAATATTAGATAAAGATAACTCAAATATAAAATGCAGTTTTTAAATGGTACATTTTATTTTTTAAGGAAAAACCTATTGAAAGCTACCTAGCTCTGTGTAAAAAAAAAAAAAAAAAAAAAAAAAAAAAAAAAGTAATTGCCCACTAAACCTAATAACAGGTTGGGCCACCCTCAGCAGCTACAACTGAAATCAAGCATTTCCTATAACTGCAGATGAGTCTTTCACATCTCTGTGGCGATATTTGGGCCCACTCTTCCTTGCAGAATCATTTTCATTCAGCAACACTGGAGGGTTTGAGCCAGAACGGTCTTTTTAAAGCTCATGTCACAGCATCCATCCATCTTCATCAAAACATCGGATCCGTTTCCTCGTAAACAACGCTACCTTTGTCTTTTCAACGGAAAACTTAAAAGCCCATGTATATAAATAACCATTTCTCAACCATCCCAATGGCTTTCTGTATCCTATCTTGGATAAAATGGATATTATTGCCTTTCTTCCATAATGCTCCATCATCCACAAACAATGACTTTCCTATATCTGGATTTCTTTCCACAAAAACGTCATTAATCATAATAGAAAATAATAAAGGACTGATAACACTCCCCTGAGGTGTGCCATTTTCCACCTTATAGGCAGTAGATAAAATAGTGCCCATCTTTACTTGAATCTGCCTGTCCAACAAAAAGTCTCTGATCCAATTAAATGTTCTTCCATTAATCCCCATTTCATACAGGTTATAATCAATAACCCCACCTTCGACATCATATCATCATCAAAAAATGCTGCTAGTACTGATTCTTTGTTGGCTTGTGCTTTTCTTATTTGGTTTTCCAGACAAATCACCAGGTCCATGTTCCCCTTCTTTTCCTGAATGCTCTTTGATATGGAGATATGCGTTCTTGCTTGTCTAAATAATAATTTAATCCATCTGCTTATCATCCTTTCCATAACCTTCCCTATGTTTGATGTAAGTGGAATGGGCCTGGAGCTTGCTGGCTTTGTGGGCTCTTTCCCTGGCTTTACGAGTGGAAAGAAGCAACGGTCGTACCGATTTGGTAGCGTGCTTGCCTTCTTCGCAGATTCTGTTGTACATTTGCAGCAGTTTATTTTCTGTCTTTCTACCCAAATGTTTGAACACAATATAACAGATCTGCTCTTTCCCGGCCGGGTGAGGTGAGTCCAGATTTATCTATTGCTCTCCTCATTTCTTGCAATGTCAAGGGTACATCCAATATATGGCTAAAACTCTCATTTCTGTCTAATACGCCAGCATACTCTTGTTGGAGTTGTTTCCTCCCCTCGTTTCCCCTCTTCTGTAAAATTATTAGAACTATGAATATCTTTAAAAAAACCTTTACCATTATTTTTGATTTGTCTTCATTTGATGTCCTATTTCATCTCCTTTCTGTATTACTGGGTGTTGTCCTTCTTTCTGGACTCCCCTCATCTTTCTTAGCATACCCCACACATCACTAATTGGAGTCGTTCTTCCAATTGAGCTGCAGAATTCCCTCCATTTCCTTTTCTTCATTTCTTAGGTTACTTTCCTTACCTGCGCCTGTGATTTTTTTTTTTTTTTTTTTTTTTTTTATGCTCGGAATTTATGCATTCCTGTTAATGTTTTCTAGGCCTTTTCTTTTTCTTTCTTTCTTTCACTACTTGACTACATTCTTCTGGCCACTATAGCTTCTTTTCATTCTCCCTTTACTTACTGGTATTGCTGCTTTGGTCCCCTTTATTGTCATCTCCCTAAAATTCTTATCAATGACTTCAATACCTGCTTTTTTATATACCCGCTTTCCTTGAACTGACCCCATTTTGCCTTCTTCAAAATTATTTTGCTGTTCCACACTTCTTTCCACTGTCTCTCCCTCACTCAGCCTCTTCATGTTATTTTGTTTTTCACCCTGACCTGTGTCACCTGTACTTCCTTTTGCATCACCCCCACCCCCACCCCCACCCCCTCCCCCTCCACAATTACAACACTTGGGTTGTTTATGATTCTTGCACTGTACATGCTCATGATGCTTGCACATCTGCTCTTTCCGTCGCATGTCATTGCTGTATGATCAAATCTCTGAAAGTTAAAACACTTTACTGGTTTGGGCACATATTCCCTCCCATTGTATGTCACATTGCCAAGTGACACTCTCTCCGACACTCTCTCACTCCTCAAAAACCAATAACACGCTTGTCATATTCAGTTCCATTATTGGAGCCGTGAGGGTGCTTTGCGTCCTCCCCCACCCCTCTCTGTTTTCAGCACCTATCTCCAATCAGCCCCATCACCACCGGTATATAAGCCTGCCTGTTCCAGGAAATCATCGCCAAAGTATTGCAGTTACTTCCAGCGGTACCATGGCCCATTTACCTCCCATAAGTCACTCTATTCATCGTTCCCTTTTTTGACTCTTGTGTCTCCTTGTTCTCAGTTCTCCGGCTGCTCTTGGATCCAGCTACTCCCCATACATGAAAACGCTCTTACTATTCATTCTCACCTCATCCCTTAATCTTTGCAACCACTGGACCTCCCTTAGTGCTCCTCCTCTCAAATTTGATTTCATTTCCTCCATTGATACCTCCTCCGGTAGTGCCCAAATCAGCCCTTTACTCCATTTAACCCCTACTTCAACCGTACTCAGGCATGACCTTATACCTTCCTAACTCCTTCATCCTGCATGCGGTTTCCCTTTGCTCCTCATCTTTACATATAATCAGTAAATTCCCATCACTCAACAACCCTCGGCATTTTAATATCTCCTAATTGGTTAAGGATCATTTACCCAATCTCCCCACTCTGACCCATTCACAGCTCAGTTGAGCCTACCCGCCAGCTCTGTCTTGGATTTGCAGATTTTTTTTCTTCATGTCGTTGAAGATGGATCCTCGCCTCCGACCACCCAAACCCGTATTCCACCCTCAGCCTCTTCCCCTCGCTTTTGTCCAATATCTTTCACCATAAACGGATTTTTGTATTCGAAAACCGCTCTACCGCAATGTCCCCCGTTGCTCGAAACCGCCTCCACTATCACTCCTCCCGCCTTCCCTTGACCTTCTTGGTGTGCACACAGCGCTTAAGACTGGGAGGTGATTACAAATCGCTCCCAGGTGCACGCATCGCATCCCAGACTGGGAGCTGATTGTCAATCGGCCCAGCCCCTAAGGGAAACACGAAAAACACAGGTAAGAACCAGCTGACAGCAAAAAGCAAAACAGACCTCAGACAGAACTTAACATCATCACTGTTCCATATTGTCTGTATTTGTGGATAATCGCTCTCACAGTGTTTTGCTGGAGTCCTAAAGTTTCAGAAATGGGTTTGTAACCTTTTCTAGACCTATTGGTGTCAATTACTTGATTTCTCATCTGTTCTTGAAATTCTTTGTATCGTGGCATTTTGTTGCAGCTTTTTTAGATATATTTCGGGGGACTTCATTTTGTCAGACAGGTTCTATTTAAGTGATTTCTTGACTGAAAATGTCTGGAGGTAATCAGGCTTGGGTGTGGTCAGTGAAAATGAACTCAGCTTACCAAAAACAAATTGCTAATTCATGATTTACAATAACTTTTTTCCCCCCACACAGGGCCAGGTAGCTTTCAATAGTCCGACCCCCACCTTCAGTTTTTTTGTTGTTTTTTTTTTTAAATCACCATTTCAAAAACAGCATTTTATGTTTACTTGGGTTATCTGTCAGATGTTTACATTTGTTCGATGATCTTGAACATTATCGTGGGGGGAAACTGTGCAAAAAAAATACGAATTTGAGAAGGGGCAGATACAGTTTCACAGCAGTGTAATTTGCTGAAGTTTCTTGTTAGAACAGTATCTATTCTATGTCATAGTGTGGACTTATCATGGTATTTGAAGATATTGTTTTCACGTTAAAACACCAAATGATCAAGTTATTTCAAGATCTAGTTTTAGATGAAAGTAATATAAAGGGGCAATGTTCAATGATATTAGATGTGTGACGCAAGAATATGGCCAGTTTACACAATTCAGCTACATTCTACTTTATGCTTTCTTTTTGCATCATTGCTTTATGTAACCACGTACTGTATTGACCCTTAATAGGCCACAAGCACAGCAACAAATCCCAGTGTCAGTCACCCTAATTGTTCTTTCACCCAATCACTACTGCCCGAGTCAGCACTTTGGTGCCTATGTGTGTACTGCTGGCAGCACCTGAGCTGAGAGATTAGCCACACTGATCTTGTGGAGCTATTATCCAGGTTAGCAATGGTATTACATTATTATGACATGATTTTGAGTTATAAAAGGATGCAACTCGAGGCAAGGTTAAAAACAATAATGACTACTTCTGTGAAATTTGAATCGTCGAGGAAGTTTCAGTTCAACTGCACTTTCAAGTACTTTTCAGTTCATACAGGCAAAGGCCACAGCGTGCTTTACGGGCGTACCTGTATGATGTGTTCTTGTATGTTAGTGGCTGTTCTCAGGCGGGTCCTTGAAGGCGTCATGAGGTCCGTCGGTCCGCTTGCGTCTCCAGCGCCAGCGCGTCAGGGCCAGGTAAGCCTCTTGCTCACAGCCTTTGCAGCGAAAGCACACCCTGGGATGCGATGTCCTCCGAGGAGCGGATTCCTTATGATGCGTGATAGATACGCTTCCTGACCTGACCAATCAGATGTCTTGATACTTCAGCGTTGTCTTAAAAGTCCACTTCAATTGCAAAATTCATTTGACTATATAAACATAGGGCAACAGTTCACCGTTTGAATCGATGCTTCGGCTTTACTGTGTAGAGTTTGCATGTTCTCCCATGCTTGAGTGGGACTGCCTCCCGAATTCCAAAATCATGCATGTTAAGCTAATTGAAGACTCTAAATATACATATCTCATAAGCCTTAAGTTTACTGGCGTCGTTTCCTGTCACCGACAGCGGAGGGGTCGATCGATCTTTAAATGTTTTTGTTCAACAAAAAATACGTTTAGGGATAAAAAGAAAGAAATTGCAAAACATTTGGACATTCCTTTATATGCTGTTGACTATGTGACTATATATATATATATATATATATGTTTACTTTGACCTATGGGGTGGCCTATGAACTCTGGATCAACAAGTGGCCTTGCTAACATGTGAGATAACCAGGACAAAATGACTCAAGAGAAATTCTGCTGATGCTGAGATAGCCACAATTATATTTCACTTCATAATGAATCACACATAATTTAGGTTCTCGTGATTTCGTCATTGTCACCGACCGCAGAGTGGTTCGCTCGCTCGATTTCCGTGCAGGCAGCGTGGGTTCGGTTTCCACGCCGTGACAGTGCGAATGTGACTTTGAATGGCTGTTGTTGTACTTCGCCCAATTTCAAGAGGAATTGGAGCAATGTTTGATTGCATGCTTCGTTTGAAATCTGCCGCTCAATAAATAATCAATTGAATAATATTGGTTTTCTCTCTCTCTCACACACACACACACAAACCTAGACTTTCGACATAAAGCATTATAAACAAGTTATGCCACGACAGGCGTTGTAAGGGAAATCAACATGGCTGCGCTATAGAATAGTTGGAAGCAGCGAGTGTGGCCCAATAGTGTCCTTCGGTGGAAGTTGTGCATTTTCCGGCAAAGTCTCCGCACACTTCAGACGCCAGCTGTGGTGCCCTTGAGCCACACACCGATACCCTAAACCACGGGTGTCAAACTCAAGACGCGGGGGCCAGATCCGGCCCACCACATGATTTTACGTGGCCCGCAAAGGCAAATCATGTGTGTCAACTTTCAATTTAACAATTCTTGTTCAAATCTGTACCAAAATTTCAAATTGTCATATATCATAAATGACGGTGTTGAGATATCGCAAGCATTTTTGTGTTACCAAACATTAATAAAGGTTGAAAAACCCATTACCCTTAATTTCCGGTTCCAAAACTAGGTCATAGATTTCTTGTGTAAATATGATGAGACGATTAAATATTTTGATGTTTTCACAGTCATAACGGCACTCTGAGGGAAACCGTAACTACAAGGTGGCCCGCGACAAAAATGAGTTTGACACCAGCTGCAGCCTGTAATGGCTTCAACGCGGAGGTCAAATTTGGTGAATATGCACGGAAGCGTGTGTGTCATGACAACAAAGATGATTCCTCCTCTTCTCCTTTCATCTTATAGTGCATTGTGCGACATGTTTCACATTGCGGACAATGATTTTTATTTTTATAATTTTTATTTATTTTTTTCCCATTGCGGAGGTGGCAAATCTTACGCCAAGTTAGAAAGCCGCCAGCTCATATGGCATCGCCATTATCAGGTGCGGACACGTGTACGGTACTTAGACAGGGTGTGGCTCGACCATATGCATGCAACACTGTTCTTCTTTTGTTTAAATGTGGGTCTTTGCCCGTGTTATATACCCCCCCCCCCCCCCACCCCACGCCGGCACTGTTAGAACACGAATTACACAGATGATTACATTTCTCCAAAGCATTCTAAGCAGAAACTGCGTCGCTTAGCAACGGCAAATCTGCGCCGCCGGCAACTGATAAATAATATTCATTAATTAGTATCATTTAAGAAAAGAAACCCGATTGAACATGCGCTATTAAACCAAAAGGCCTGAGGCGCAGGGTGACAAAAATGACACATTGGAAAGGTTTGACGCCTTCTTGTAACGAGCCCCCCGACCCCCCCTCCCACCCATGATGATTAATTTTCCCCCTCGGTTGTAGAACTTCCCCGCTGCTGCCGAAACTTTATTTGACAAGTCTGCGCGGCGAAGATGTTCAAGATGGGCACAACCAGCAGTGTTGATGCAGATTAAAATAGGACCCATAGCGGATCGGATTAAAACTAATAGGCCATTTCACGTGGCGTAACGTGTCATTTTCTGGGCTCCGTGCCCTTGTTTGTGCGGCGAGCATCCGAATTACGATCTAAACTGAAGCGCGGCTCCTTTCCAATTCTAAAAGCGGCGAGCGCTCGACTACACGCTTCGAGTAATAGGCTTGAAATGAACCCACAATGCACTACGAGCCGATTGTGCACGCGACCTCGGACGCAGGCGCACAGGTGCTGCTGTGAGCCCTTTTTCTTTTTTTTAAATTTCAATTCTGGCAAGTCACGTGACTGCACCAGCAAACTGGGGGGAAAAAAGCGCGAGGGAGGGAATCCCTCCAGTACGTCGCGCTTCCTTTCCAAAGGAAACCCACGCTTGTGCACTTTGTGACGCAATTGCCCATTTTAGGAAACGTGCGTCAACGGACCCAATGGAGCGCGACAAACAAGCGAGGCCCTCGCAGAAGCTTCTGACGTCCGCAAATGTCTTCGTGCGCGTTTGAAGGAGTCCATTTCGCTTGCATCCGCGCTGTTATTCTTAACGCCAATATCCATCGGGAGGAACACAGCTGTCTATTTCGCCACTATATCCAAAAAGACGACCCCCCCCCCCCCCCCCGCCTCCTCTTCCTCTTCCTCCTCCTCCTCCTCCGGCTCCAGTTGCAACGCCCATATGCGTGACGTAGGTTCTGTGGTCGGCGTTGAAAAGCAGTTGCACTTCTCGATAGTGCCATTGAAGTGAGTCATCTCTAGGAAGTGTGGTTTGGAAACAAAAAAAAATATATATAATAATAATTTAAAAAACAAAAAAAACAACAACACCACCAACATCGACGTGTTCCGTGAACGCCACAGGTCGCGCGTAGACGGCAAGACGGTGGGAAATACAGACAAGGATCGACATACAAAACGACTCGAAAGCGAGCGTCAACCTGCGTCGATCTGAACTTGAAGTTCAAGTTCGCGCACCTTGCGCCTCTCGAATACCAAAAACGGACAATCGTCTCCAAATACTTGACGTCACTCTGATGTTCCAGGTGACTGCAAACCCGCGACTGCAACTTTGATCAGGTCTTTTCTGGAAACGCGCCGTCCAACCGGAGGATTTTGATTTTGATTTTGATTCTGATTCCAACCACCCCCCTTGTCCCCCACCACCACCAGCCCGCTGGTGCCTTCGACGCAAGCGAGGATTTTCTACCTCCGACTCCTGCGCGCAACAAGTCTGCCGGCCTCTTCTGTCTTTCCCGGATCATGTACCAGGAATACTCCGGGAACTACGACACGTCGTCCCGCGGCAGCAGCACTTCCCCGGCCCAGCCCGAGTCGTTCACGAGCGGCAGCAGCACCATCGGAAGCCCCATCTCTACCTCAGCCTACCAGGTAAACGCTCCGGCAGCCTCATCTGGAAGCTGCCGCTGCAGTTTAAACGCGATGCCAACGGGGTCGCACCCGTGACTCAACTGTGTGCGCGCACGAATCCCGGAGTTGCCACTCTCGGGTGCGGATTTGATGCATTGGTTTGAACGTTGCGCGCACACCCAAAAAAAAAAATAAAAAAATAAAAATGCCAACGCCGCTCTAATCGTCGAGATGTAATTCAGCCTACAACGGATATTTCTTAACCTGCTGCGTACGGAAAGCACCTCGAAAAACCTCTGTTGCTATTTAACTGGCGCTATTGAAAACAAAACCCAAAAAATACATTGGAATCGGATATTTGCGTGTATGGCGCCCCTATCTGTCACACATACGGCGATATCAATTCCATATCGTGGAGTCTGGGAACTGGACACGCGATAGAAATCCGATTCGGCATTGAGGGTGCGATGCGTTTAAAGGTCCTCGTCAACACGTGAGATGACCGGGAGACATTTTGCGGACGCTATGGCAGCCACAGTTCGATTTTCACTTCATAATGAGTCGCGCGTCACGGTGAACTGTTGTCGAGACGAAAACGTGGAGGGTCGACATCCAGGAAGTCGTCGTCTCTGAGGAAAAGCCTCACGCAAAAGAATTTCCCACGACGACTTTCGGTGGAATTTATGGCTGCTGCTTTGCTTCTATTGGAATCTCGTATTCAATTCAATTAAAACGCAACCACAAGGAGAGAAAGATCAAATGGGACTTTTATGTTTGATTTTGGGGGAAAAAAACAACAACAACATAGGCGGCGCCCCCCCCCCCCACCGCCCCCCTCTCTCCCCTTTGCGCGTTCGACATGCCTCAACTGCGAAGTCCTCCCCAAGTGCGGCGCGCCGCTTCCCGGTTTACTGGAACTGACCGCGTTTCACACGCACTGAACAAATGAGTCACCGGATCAACAAAGTTTCGCAAGACTGCCGGGATATCCGACGGAAGGTTGGGAATAACTGGAATAGAAGGACGTGCGTAAATAACGCATAGACGCGTGATTAATGGAGCGGCCCAAAAGTTGTTCCGAACAACTTGCATGGCAACAGATAACAGCCCACCTTGAGCTTCCCCACATGATTCACAGCTTGTGTCACTCACTCCCCCACTAGGTGGACTGAATCATTATTCAAAATGTGGTAACGGCCTTATTTGTTTTTAGAATGTTATCGTGACCGAACGTCCTCTGACTCCTTCCAGAAATACAGGGTCGACATGCCCGGCTCCAACAGTGCCTTCATCCCCACCATTAATGCAATCACAACCAGCCAAGACCTTCAGTGGATGGTGCAGCCCACCGTCATCACCTCCATGTCCAACCCGTACTCCCGCTCCCACCCGTACAGTCATCACCTGAGCAACGGCCAGGGGCTGCTGGGCCACAACCCCCTGGCCCGTCCCGGGGTCATCCGCTCCATCGGGGACGCCAGAGGCCGACGCAAGAGGGACGAGCAGGTGAGGGGATAGCGTTCAGTCGTTTTGGGGGGGGGGAAAGGGACCTGTCGTGGTGTCGGTGGCATAAAAAGGAGGGGGAGGGGGGGAAAGCATCGAAATATCAAGTACTATAAACTAAATATACATTACCAAACAGTTTCCCCCCATAAGCACATCGTCTTTGCATTACGCCCGAAGGCGGATAATGTAAGACGTGCGCGTTGCCGAGACACTACCGCATTCCTTGCTTTTGATTCCCCTCAGCTCACCCCAGAGGAAGAAGAGAAGAGGAGGGTGAGGCGGGAGAGGAACAAGTTGGCCGCCGCCAAATGCCGCAACCGCAGACGCGAGTTGACGGAGATGCTGCAAGGGGTGAGTGAGAATCCCAAGAGTTCGCCGGGGATCGTGTCCGCCGACTGTACAGATCAGGGGTGTCCAAAGTCCGGCCGGGACGGCGTTTACACGCTTCGAACAGCACAAATTCGACACGTCCTGTAAAGGTCACAGGTCAAAATGTTGAAGGAGAGCACAGTATTTTTCTAAATGTAATGTAATATAATAATTTAAAAAAAAAAAAAAAAAAAAAAACGTAACAAAAATGGAGTGTTCACACTTTATTTCAAATCATTTAAAAAATTATGATATATATATGTTTTTTGGTATCCAAAAGTGCTCAGCATATGGTTAGCGGCAGCATATTGGATTGGTTTTAGTGGGCCTGTATGTGACCCTCAGTGGAAAGAGTCTGCTGCGGATGGACCTCCTCCTCTTGCCCGTTAAGTTGACGATTAGCGATGATAAATGGAGCTAGCAATGTGGGAATGGCGCTGAGGGTTGAGGCAGAAAGGGTGACGAAAGCTCAACACAGCCTGGCAGCAGCACAGTCGTTTGATGGGTGAATGCGCTCCACACCTTAAGTTGCAACCTGGCAATACTGGTTTCCCCCCCTCCCCTCCCGCTCATTGCATAAAAGCCTGACGCAAGTATGGAGAAGCGTTCTCCTCGGCAGCTGCGGCCCTCTTACGGAGCCGCTAACCTGCAGCATCCAAATGAACCAATCAGCCCGATTTACGATGAGCTCGAGCTTGTCGAGACTTCCAAAACTCCCAGGATTGGAATTCGCCGTCGGCTGCAAGCCTCCGCGAATGCAGGACAAGCGGCAAATTGGAATCGGCTCCCAAAACCCGGCCACGCTGCGAGTCGCTCCCACCAAAAAGCAACAACGGCCTGTCGCTCCTTCGAGGGGAAACAAAAGCCTTTCTTTGGCATGGCCAGCTTTTGAATTCCAAATAAGGAAATGTCACACTGTGTCCTTTGATCACATACACCACCTCTTTTGTGCACCTCCTTGGAAAACTACTTCCTCATACCTCTGTACCCATGAGTCAAAGTTCTCAGACAGCATGTCATCTTATCTTGCCTGTCTGTCTTGCATCGGTGATGAATTGTGCATTATGATCCCTGCACACAAACACACACACACACACACACCCGGGCGCTTATTAGATGGCACAAAAGTTGAAAACAAAGACAAAACGCGCATAAATGATTTGTTGCCGTAATCAGATCAACACTGCCCTCTTCTGGAAAACCGATGTCTACAATCATGGCCCTTAAATTGATCAGCGGTTCTCAAACCTTCTGACCAAGTACCACCTCACAAAATATTTAGCAAATATAATGGATAACATTAAAATGCATTCCAAAAAATACAAATGCTGAGGTTATAATCCTAAAAATAAATCACATTTACTCTACTAAGTTTAATACAACTGAACTGTACTTACGAAAATGTACAATAGTTAGTAAAAAGAAACCCAAGTACTGTACAGGAAAAGTAAAAACAACAAAACTCTAATGTACTGGATTATGGTTTTTTTTTTTTAATAAACCGTTGCATCTCTACAAGCTGCATTCTGTTTGATTGTATTCATGTTTAAAATGTTGTCAATTTTAATTGACAATCATCATACCGTCATTGTGTAATCATAGTGATTTCCAAACGAACAAAGTGTGTTCAAAAAAGTACCTGTCACACTTTTGATGCTTTCCCCCCATAATCTTTCATTTCCTTTTCTCAAGTCTGTGAGATAATTTGGGTCGAAATTTCCAACATTTCCCTTTTTCAAGCTGTTTCCGTTGGTCTTTTTTTGCCTGGCAATATCCAATGTGTAAATAATCTTTATTTTTAATATAAGTATGGTAAACACCTTTGCTCCGATCGGCGATATCACGGCATCTTGTGGCGGCCGAGCGTTCAAAGCAATGCATCCTTCATCTTTTTGCCGACGGTGACCGCTGGCTTTATTTCATCCGCAGTTACATTATACATTATAAATATACTTAAGTGTTGTTGCGCAACACAGCATACGTATGGCGGCGGTGGAGACCCGCTCGCTTAAAACCCAGAAACGCTGTGTTGGCGTTCAGCTGAGTTGTGTGGATGGGTGCCAACCGAGGTGTAGGCAGCTATTGGAAATAATTAGTAACTATCTACGAAACAAAGCCATGGAAATCTGATCCGCTCTCAAGCAGCTCATTGCCGTTTGCCTTCAAGGGAAAAAACGCATTTGTCAAACTTCAACCATGTCACAGATTCATTTTGACCTTTGTTATTTATAAAACGGGAGACAAAACATTTGGATTTTGCTGGCATGAGAACTAAAAAACAAAAACTCACATTCTCGTTTATGTCTAATCAGGAGACCGAGAAACTAGAGGAGGAGAAAGCCGACCTGCAGAAAGAGATCGAAAGCCTCCAGAAGGAGAAGGACAAACTGGAGTTCATGCTGGTGGCCCACAATCCCGTGTGCAAGCTGCCCACCGAGGATCGCCACCATCAGCCTCCGGCGCACCATCAGCACCATCAGCACCATCAGCAGTGCGCCCCCCTGCCCTTAACCATGCGCCCCAACGTGGCCGCCCGGGCCCACGTGGTGGTGAAGCAAGAGCCGGACGAGACGGAGGAAGCGCTGCAGGGCAAAGCCCAGCATTCCGTCATCAAGCCCATCTGCCTGGGTGGGATGTACTGTACGGACGGAGACAGCCTCAACACGCCGGTGGTGGCGGCGTCCACCCCGGCCGCCACGCCCAACGCCCCCAACCTCATGTTCACCTACCCGAGCATGCTGGAGCCCGACAGCCCCTCGCCCTCCTCCGAGTCCTGCTCCAAGGCCCACCGTCGCAGCAGCAGCGGCGGCGACCAATCGTCAGACTCCCTCAACTCGCCCACCCTCCTGGCCCTGTGAGCGCGTGCGCAAAGCGAAACACTTGCGAGGATCGAAAGACCCCAAAGCACATTTGGAGAAGCTGATCACGTGAGCAATCCCCCCTTTTGGCAGGGAGACCCCACAAGGGCTACGCTGCGTGTTTCTTCTTGTCCCGCCTCAGTCTGTTGAGTCGGACGTGTACGTGTGTGCAAGCAATCCTTAACGCGTCATCGCTTTGCCATCTCAACTTGTTTACTCAAGACTCTTTACTCCCTTGAAATCTGGCCATTCTGAGTTCAGATGATTATACAAAATGAGTTCTTAATATATCTATATCTATATGAATATATTTTTAGAAGAATGAATTAAAAGCCATGACCACTTGCACTCTGCCAGACGAATCAACAGAGGTCACAGCACGAGAGACACTGAGCAAACGTTTCCTGATCTTTATTTTCATGTCAGATGTTTCCTTTTATACCCCCCCTCGCAGACCTTGATTCATCTCTTCATCCACTGTATTTTATGTACTGAAAAGAAGAAAAAAAAAAAAAAAAAGTGTTTTGGAGACGTTGTCTTCTCCCCCATCTGCCTGTAGAAAAGCATCATGGTCTTCGGTGTTACGAATTGATGGCGCCTTCTTCACCTTCTATTTTGCCAATGTGGCTTGACTGCGTTAGTGGTGGTGTGCTTCACCTCAGTGGTTCTGTACCTGATCTTTACACGTTGAAGACAAACGTGTGTGTGTGCGTGCGCGCGCTTTACGTTGATGCCAGGGATAGCGCTCAACATTACCCCATCATGAAGAACGCAGGCTGTGTGATAGTCTTACCAAAGGGACAAAATAAATAAATGGGGCCGTTGTGCAACATCAGGAATTTCCCTAACATTTTAAGACGATGTAGAAGCTCTCACATTTTCCCTCTTTTGCTCACATTGTGGAAATAATAAAGGTCTTACCTTTGTCAACACTGCCACTCAGGGCAGTTCAGGTTTAACGAAACCAAAAAGGGTTGTTTGACACTTCTAATCCTTTTCTTTGTTCATCTTTGTGTTTTGCTCAAATATGGAGAGAAAAAAAAAAAAAAAAAAAAAAGCCACTGTGGTCTAACCGGACTGTCACCAGCTGCCAATGATGTCAAAACCCTGTTTGTACTGTGTTTGTAAAGCTGTCTTTTCTTAGTAAAACAAAACAAAAACAAAACATCAAGGTACCTGTTACCCAAGTGGAAGCCTGATTGGCTTAAAACAAAGATCAATCATAAAGAGTGTTTTTACAATACAGAAGGAATAGTAGTAAGACAGCTGGCCTGGGATGAAACATGACCACCACGGGAGGATTTTTAACAGGTCTAACAACTTCAATCCACAAGGATTTTGGTGATTGTACCGAGAAGGACAAAGTACTGATCGTCGAGACATCAATCGACACTTCAAACATTCCTAAATAATTTTTTTAGGAGTTAAAAGTTAAATGATCATGCGCTGGATGCAGACAAATGGACGTTTTAATACAATGTGCTGCTGCTAACTGGGTGGAAATATTTGTTTCTTCTCTCTCTCGGCAATATTTGGGTTTCATGCAGATGCAAGAAGAATTTTTAGCTCGTGTGTGACAAAAAAAGACAAAAAAAAAAAAAAACCAAAAAGAGAGTCTGTGTGTGTGTCAAGATTGTTTGCAGCTCCTCAACACACGTAGGAAAGCCATTGACGTAAATCTTCTACTGTACATGTCATCTACTGTCTATTGCCTGTTTTCAACTACTATTACTTATTTTCCAACTGCTTTAACTGTTAAAATTTATTCAAAAAGAAAAAAAAAACAGCAATATGTAAATAGCAGTGTTTGTTAATTTAAATAAATCATAATAAACAATTTCAAACTTGGATTTGTATTTTTTATTTTGCTTTCTCATACTCCATGCAGAGATGGGCAAAAATACGTAGCGATTATGCCACAAAGTGCTTTCGTAAGAGAGGTGTTAAAGTGCGCTTCCCAATCTCAATAGCAGGGTTGGAGGCAACCGTCATCCCTGCAGTGATGACTGATCAGCAGTAAAGAAAACAACCAATCTGTGGGAGCATTTGTCGCCCCCCAGTGGTCTCTCGGAGGAGAGCAACACATTTTAAGCTGCATTGTGACTAAGAGGGCCAGCAGAAAGTGCTCCCAACTCTCCAGTGAGCGGTAAGTCCTAAGTCCATAAGTCCTTGAGACGTCACCGTGGTGATTTTTGTCCTAGTGTCTGTCATTAGCCACAGCATGAGGCACTTCATCCGCAATCTGATTAACTCCAATACAACAACAATTTAACCGGTTTGTAGTTGTAGGTTTCGAATATTTTGACTGCTCTCCTGTAGACAGTCAAATAAGACAACAACACTATTGTACAGTATTCGGGTTGAGAAATTTAATGTAATTACATATATTTGACAAACAATATAAGGCGTAGGTATCGTGAAAACTTCTTTTTAAGTATGGCACTGTGTAGTTCCAACAAAGCTAATAATCATTAACAGCTGGCACAACTGGTAGAAAACTGCAAGTCTCAAAATGTCGACAAAGACATCAATATGACCTTTCAACAGTTTGGATGTTATTCCAAATCTATTGTGACAAACGTGTAGTGTGCTACCTTGACAACTGAACAATGTTTAATTCCTTCCCTCCTTCTTAAAAGCAATAGGGCTCTTATATAGAGAAAATGAAGTCCAGTGAGTTAAGAGGCTACTTTCAACTAGTAGCTTGCTAATGGGAAGCCTCAAAGGAACCAATCTCACAGAACGTGGTTATGTCTTTTTGCAAAGACTGCAATTAGTGCAGTGGAGGTATTGTGTGCAACATGTTAATTCAGGGTGACGCTCGTAGAAAGTCTTTCTTCCCCCCAGTCTTACTAAGTAGTTTTATGTCAGTAATGATGATGTCATGGCTCACAGCCTTACACATGTCATAAACGGTCAGAGCTGCTGTGGAAACAGCAGTCAAAGCCTCCATTTCGACACCCGTCCTGCCGGTGGTGCGACACGTCGCCGTGACGACCACGGCGCCGCGCTGCTCGTCCAGGTCCAGGGCGACTGAGGTGTGGTCTAAAGGGAGCGGGTGACAGAGCGGAAGGAGGGCCGAGGTCTGTTTGGAGCCCATGATGCCGGCCAACTGGGCCACCGCCAAGGCGTCGCCCTTGACCAGCTGGTTGTCTCGCAGCAGCCCAAAGGCAACAGGGCTCAAAAGCACGGTGGCGCGAGCCTTGGCTACTCGGCGCGTCGGGGCTTTACCGCTAACATCCACCATGCTTGCTCGGCCTTGAGCGTCTGTGTGTGTCAGCTGGGCTTCTGGGGTACCATCGAGGTGAGGGCTGCCGCTCTGTGAGATGCGGGGGTCTTGGCTAGAAATGTTATTGTGACATTGTCTCACACTATGTTGTGTACAGTTGACTTTGGCCTTCATTATTCGTAAGTGTCTGGGTAAGCGACTATCATTTGTTAGGGGGTTGTTAGTCACAGTGTTGGTGCAATAAGGGGATGCAGTTTGACAACCATTAAAGTCAGACAAGTGGTGTTGTACATTGATAAAGGGTTCCGTCTGTTTCTTTTCACCGAGATAGGAGTTGCCACTCATTATGTTTGTAGTGCAGCAGTCACGGTCTGCCAGTGTTGAAGCAGTGTGGTCGAGAAGGCACATAAGACTCACGCCATTAAGGACTCTGTTTCCACCTGAATGGCACATATGAGGAGATATTTTTTTAACATGCTGAATGACAATGTGGAAACACTTCAAGATGCCTTTTGATGAAGGTGTTTGGGAAGTGCTGCCTGGAATATAAAGAACAGTGTCATTCAAGGATACCCTTCAACAAAAGTGTCTACCAAGGTGTAATGTGTACTACTGCCGTGCAGCCCAAAAAAAAATAAAAAATCCAGCACAAGCACAGTAGCAGAAATTATAGCTTCATGAAGATAATACGTAAGTATTCATTTTGACTGACACCGTCAGGTCTTTAAACGTGGTTTATTTATGTGGTTGTAGTTTCCAGTGGGGTTAATCTGCACAACATCATACTGAGAGCTGTTTTGAATATTTTGGTGACATGAAAGGGCCAAAATATGAGAAAAACATCTCAGTAGGCTTTATTATTTTTGTGGTTGTCTCTGTGGTGGCACCATTCTGTGTGGATGGCTCCCACCTTTTGTCTTGCCTCCCCCAGGATGCTCAGTGCCTTGCGATGTTGCTATACTATTAGTCAATACGTGCTATGTTTATGTGGGTGTTTGCATTTATTTTTTTTATGTAAGGATGGGATGGGTGTTTTTTTTTTTTATATTTCCTGCATCTGTTTTTTATCTCTGTGAAGCACTTTGGGTTGCATTTTCTATGTATAAAAAGTATTATTTGAATACAATTTGATTAATTGATAAAAGCAGAATATTTGACCCATCTCTTTTACAGGATCTCATTAGATTGTACAGTCTACTTACGTTTATCGCAGGGGTTACCCTCACAGTAAATGAAATGTTTCCTATAGTCACTGATGGTGTAGAAACTCGCCTGACTTTGGTGCAGACAGTGTAGGTTCAGTTCCCAATCAGTGACGGTGTGAATGTGAGTGCGAATGGTTGTCCATGTCTATATGTGCCCTGCAACCAGTTAAGAGGGGGTGGTCTGCGTTTCGCCCAAAGTCAGCTCGGATAGGCTGAGATGCTGCACTTTAGAGTTAAGTGGAGGCACTTTATTTGTCTACTTGAGGTCGTCATCCACACACGCAACACAAGTACATGCCTATTAGCCATGCCCTGCTACAAGGCATGGTCTGAGTGGGCAATTTTCTGGGTTGACCGCCTTACACCCACGGTCCTGGCAATTTCAGCAAAAAGCATTATGGGTACCCAGAATTCATTGCAGCCATGTTTTAAAAGACAGCATTGTAGTTGTAGAAAATCAAACTAAACTTAGCTTCTTGTTACATTTGCTCCTGTCGATATTGTTACGAATGTGTGCAATAGCTATTCCTCAGGCTCAGGTTGGTATTTGTGAATGTATTTAGTAAAACTTTAACAGTGGCTTGTATTTTAAATGGATAACACACTTGGTAAGGTTTCGTTATCTGCTAAAAACAGGCAATTTGACGACCTGTGAGTCACTGCTGCCACATTTAAATCAATTGGCTTATAAAGCTGCCTTGTATAAGAGTGTGTAGATGACGAATTGCACAATATTGACCTTCAAAAAAAAATATGCGATGCACTCCATCTGCAATAAGTGAACCACAATATAGAGAGTGATTACTGCATAGCTCTACCTAATGCTGTGACTGATTAATGAATCATCGAGTCAAATGGGCATAACCTGCCTGCCAATGTTCAACAGTTTGGAAGGTGTGATACAAATGATTATTTCAGACTACTGGTAGTTTGAGAGTTTGTACGTACAGCCGCAGTATCACCCACCGATGAGGATCATAGGTCTGTTCTTCATTTGGGAGATAGTGAACATGCCTGAAAACCCGTCACTCTGTTAACATTGATTGAAAAGAAAAGTTCCTCAAACACAATCTTACCTGCATGTTGTTTCTTCTTTCTGCCCACAGCAGCGCCGATTATTTGCAGCAGCTCTTCATCTGACGCTCCGGAGCGTAACACATCGCGGAGGGACACCTCAGAATTACCGAACAAACACACCTGAAGACACATGAGAAGTGTTCCTACAGTATGGCAGACATACACAAACACAGGCGTATGAACATGCACATGGTCTTTACCTTGAGGTTGCCGTCTGCGGTGATGCGTAAGCGGTTACATGAGCCACAGAAATGGTCAGACATGGAGGTGATGAAGCCGACCTGCCCTTTGAAACCTGGCACTTTAAAGATCTGTTGGACCGATGTTAATGTCAAGTAGCATCAAGAAACAACAGTAGACACTTTCTAAGACGTGTTTAATGATTGTACATTAACCACATCACTCACCTCTCCAACTTGGAATCCTCACTCAGTATCATTGCCACTGCTCTTTCCTGGCTAAAATCCTATTTGACCAATCGACACCTGTTATCAACATGAACAACTGCACCTCTGCTTCTCTGACTCAGGGAGTCCCCCAGGGTTCGGTGCTTGGTCCCCTCCTCTTCATCCTCTATCTCCTACCACTTGGTAACATCATACGGCGCCATGGCCTCCGCTTCCACTGCAATGCCGATGACGTCCAGCTCTCTATAATCACCACCAAATCACTTACTAGTGCAACCCACTCCACCCTCGTCAATTGCCTCATTGAACTAAAATCATGGATGCAGACCAATTTCCTCAAACTCAACTAGGGTGAATTGGACATGATCATCTCCCGCACCAAAGACACCCACAGTTTCCACCTCATCATCGATAACTCCAACCCCTGTCCCTGACCACACATCCGTAACCTTGAAGTAATTCTCGACATCAACCCACCACGTCAAACACATCACCAGAACTGCCTTTTTCACCTAAGAAACATCGCTCGTCTTCGTTCATCACCCTCCTTCCCTGCTGCTGAAACCCTCATCCGTGCTTTTCTTACCTCCAGGCATGATAACTGCAACAGCAGTCTCTATTTTTCATCATCCAAATTCCTTAACAAACTACAGTACAGTGAAAATTCTGCCGAACGCCTTCTCACTCACACCTGCTCCTATGACCATATTACTCCTGTCCTTCAAAAACTCCACTGGCTTCCTGTTCCCGAATGCATCAAATTCAAAGTCTTTCTCCGAAACTAGAAAGCAAAGCGCTCCAGAATCTGGCACCGTCCTACCTCAAGGACCGGCTCTACCACCACCCTCCTTCCCACCCCCGCTGTTCCTCTGATGAAAACCTAACTTTCCCCACCACTCAGGACCAAGCACTTAACCTGGGGCGACAGAGCCTTCTCCATAGCTGCCCCCTCCCTCTGGAACACACTCCCAAAACACACCCGCAACTGCACCACTCTGTCCTTGTTCAAAACCCTCACCAACACTCATCTTTTTAAAATAGCTTTTAAGGTTTAAATTCTACTTTGTATTTTGTGCTGTTTTGTTTTTCTTTATATACACTATATTGCCAAAAGTATTCGCTCACCTGCCTTGACTCAGATATGAATTTAAGTGACATCTCATTCTTAATCCATTGGGTTTAATAAGGCATCGGTCCAACCTCTGCAGTTATAATAGCTTAAAGTCTTCTGGGAAGGTTTCCAGAAGCGCATTTGTGAAGTTACATACTGTTGGACGAGAAGACCTGGCTCTGTGTCTCCGATCTAATTCATCCAAAAGTGCTTTATAGGGTTGAGGTCAGGTTTGTGCAGGCCAGTCGAGTTCATCCACAGTAAAGTCTCTCATCCGTGTCTTTATGAACATTGATTTGTGCACTAATGCACAGTTATGTGGGAACAGGAAGGGGCCATCTCCAAACTGTTCCCACAAAGTTGGAAACATCTAAAAACGCCCCTGAGCCCCAGTGAAAGAAAGTCTGCAAGCTTAGGCATACCATGACATTTTGGACAGTCAAACAGTTTGGGAATTACCCCTTCCAGTACTAACATGTCTGTGCAACAGTGCACAAAGCAAGGTCCATAAAGACGAGAGAATTTGGTATGGATGAACTTGACTGGTCCTGCCCTAAACCCAATAGAACACCTTTAGGTTGATTTCGAGTGGACAGCGAGCCAGGTCTTCTCGTCCAACATCAGTGTGTGGCCGCACATATATGCTCCTGGAAGAATGGGCAAAAATTCCAATAAACTCACTCCTAAAGAACAACATAAGACAACATAAGCCTTCTCACAAGAGTTGAAGCTGTTGGGATATCACTTAAAATCATATGTGAGTCAAGGCAGGTGAGCGAATACTTTTGGCAATATGGTATATGTTTTTATATACTTTTTATATCAGCTTTTACTCTGTACTGTTATGCTTCCTTGAGTGTCTAGAAAATAAAATGTATATTATTATTGTTGTTGAGGCGGCACTGGTTAGCACATCTGCTTCACAGTTCTGAAGACCGGGGTTCAAATCCCGGGCCCACCTGTGTGGAGATTACATGTTCTCCCCGCGCCTGCATGGGCTTTCTCTGGGTAGTCTGGTTTACTCCCACATCCCAAAAACATGCATGGTAGGTTAATTGAAAAGTCTAAATTGCCCGTAGGTGTGAACGTGAGTGCGAATGGTTGTTTGTTTGTATGTGCCCTGCGATTGGCTGGCGACCAGTTTTAGGGTGTACCCCGCCTCTCACCCAAAGATAGCTAGGATAGGCTCCAGCACGCCCGTGACCCTAGTGAGGAGAAGCGGCTCAGAAAATGGATGGATGGACATACTGTATGTTTCTGGCTGGCAGCATGGTGGAATTGTGATTAGCATGTCTGCCTCACAGTTTTTAAAAATAAAATCACAGCTTGGGCCTTCCTGTGTGGAATTCAAAGTGATCTTCTATGGTTACGTGGGTTTCCTCCGATATTGTAAAAACATGCTAGTTTCATTGAAGACTCTAAATTGCCCATAGGCGTGAATGTGAGTGTGTAATTTCTTGTCTACGGTATATACACGCTGTTATTGGATGGCGACCAGTTCAGGCTGTACCATCTCTCCCCCAAATTAATCTGGGATAGGCTCCACCTCAGCCGTGATCTAAAAGAGTACAAGCGGTATAAATTTTTTTTTATGGCTTTAACTAGTGTTTATTCTTGATGTCAGCTGACTTAATCCTTAATCAATGATGTCCCCCCACCGCCATTCAGTTCTCTCTGTTCCCGGGTTTTCCAGTCAACCATTCCATTGTAAATACACCAGGTGGAAGTAATAAAAATAACAAAATATAACTAAACATAACTGAATCACACATTTGCGGAATAATTCTACATTTTGACTTGAAAATACACCTTGGCTGTGTCTGAGTGTCCAGTTTGAAGCGTTTCCAGGTCAGGCCACTGCTGCTTGATGTGATCCAACATCTCCTGGTAGCTCACCATCTTCTTAAAGTTCCATTTGTTGCCTGAACAGGGAAGAAGATACATGCGCAGCAGGTTATTGTGGGAATGGCACCACCAAAGCATCCATAGTATCAAATGAAGTTAGATACTTCAGTTTTGAGAACATTATGTTCCACTTTGTTTTCAAGGGAAAAAATGAATGACAAGCTCAATACTTCGTTCAAATTTGTTATAATAAAACTTTTTTGAGTAGTCTATCATGACTGTCATCTTCTTGAATGTGCAGACTAACCATCAAATGGCATGTATTCAATGAAGCGCACTTCCAGGGGCTTCTTCTCTGTCAGACCTACGAAATCAAGCAGTTCGTCTTCATTGAGGCCTCGCATGACCACACAGTTGACCTACAGCAGGTAACACACAGCAGACAGCGGTTACTAAACATACCCATACAGAGTTTTTTTGTGGTGTTCCCAAGTCTAAACCCAAGTCTGCAAAGAAGTGAGCTATCCTGCACAAATGCGCTCATTAACACAAGATGACTTTAAATGTCAAGTACAACAGATGTACTAGAACTCATGTCTTTACAGAGGTAATATTTCTCACTTTTTATTGACACTCAGAGGAATTCATTTAACATTAACATTATTAGCGAATGTGTCATCATTACACTACCGCTATCATGAACTGTGCCCTGCAGTCCTTTTGCCGGAGCCTGGGTGGCGCTTTGCGCTCCTCTCCCTCTCTCTCTCCCTGCCTCTCTCGCTTCACAGTAATCAGCATCACTTCGGCCGCACACCTGTCATCAATCAGCCCTCATCATCACCTGCATTTAAGCCTGCCAGATCCCGGAAACTCTCGCCAGAGTATTGCAGCTTCTACAGCGGTACCGCGGCTCCTCAGTCTCCAAGTAAGCGACTCTATTTCTTGCCATCGTTCTGACCTTCATGCTCCTCCTTGTCCTAAGTGTATGCTCCGTGTCCCTCGTCAAGTAGATCTCTGCCACATCACCGTCAAGCCAGTCGCCCGTCCTCGTCACTGCCTGCCACGTATTCTCTGCCTCAACAACCCGCCAGCGCATCTCAAGGACCATCCCCATTTCCCTTTCAATAAACTGCTCATCACAACCTCTCAGCCTCTGCCTGCTCTTGGGTCCAGTCTCTAGCCGATCGTGACAACCATATTGAATATATATGCTAGTTGACAATGATTAAAAAAAAGATTATCAACAGATTTGAGCACTTTCGACATAAAATTTTAAGTAAAAAATTTTTTGGTTATTGGGTTTCCAACAGACAAAAACAGGCTACAAGATACCGCTGCACTGTATCGATTCCTCACAAGACACTATTGGGCACACCCCGGGGAGCTGGTGCGGGGCATACATAAGTGGCCAGTGGACTGGGTTTCATCAAAATTCTGTTGTTCCTTGGTCCTGCTGCTCCACTGCTGTATCCTGCCTTCCCTCCGGTCATAATGCATGATTACACACTCATTATGTTGGGGGCAGGGGGTGCTTAAGAGGACAAGAGGTCAGTTTGGCTTTCCTCCTCTACCTCCCTCAGGCCGGCCCCACATACTGTATCTCCCACTGTTTTTAATGCACCACATACTGTACATACAGTACATGCTTTGGGGGTGGGGGTGAGTCATATACTTTTATTGTTTTCTTCTTTTTTGCTATGTTCTTTCTTAAACCCTCAAACCTTGTTCTATCTGACTGCATTTAAAAGAAAGAAGAAAAAAAAAGATTACAAGATACCTTGACTGGGTTGTAGCCCATTTCAATGGCCTTATCAATGCCTTCCATAACCTTGTGGAACCCTGTGAAAAAGAATGTGAAAGCTTAAATGGGGGATAAATAACACCTGGTATTTGGTAAGACATTATTTATATTTTGGTGAAGTTCTCTGGGTCTTGCTGTATTCATGGCTTAGTCTGTTAACTTTCCAGTGATTAAAAAAAGAAAGCAGAATGGTTCAGATGGTTGCTTTTCAGAACATTCTCTCTTCCTTATTTCTTCATCTCAGTCGGTCCATCTGTGCATTCCATCTACACGCCCACCACATAGAGCTGAGCCTGCTGTCACTTTACCTCCTCCAAGTGAGACTGGCCCACATCAGCTAGGAACTACTTATAGACGCAGTGTGGATTTGAACTGTCAGCTAGCCTAGCCTGAGCTGAAAAATATTGGAAGATGTAGCAGGGAGTCATGGTGCAGGGTGCCCAATCTAATTTTGTATACCTCAACATTCTTACATTTGACCCTAATGTTCAAACATAACTTCATACCTTTTCGCCTGACAATGAACTCAAACTTGGCAGGTACCAGAGAATCCAAACTGATGTTGATCAGGTCAAGGCCTGCATCTTTGAGTAGAGGGAGAAATCTTGCCAGGTTCATGCCATTTGTTGTCACCGCGATGGTCTTCAGACCCTCCAACTTCTTCAATTCAGCTGCATCATCAAAAAAGTAGGGAGAACATATTGAAAAGGAAAGAAAAAGAACTGCATTATTGTCAAACCGACAACTTAACTAAACAAAGCACACACACTAAAGCCTGCATTCACATTTACCCGACAAACTAGTGTTACACCATGGACAATGTGCGGAGCTCCCATTCAGCTTCGAGAAATTTGGCATCCGTGTTTTTACTCTTAAAAATAAAGAATGGGACTAAAACAGAATGCTAAACATAACATATACTGTATTCTTATACTTACTGCACTATATATAGAACCTTTACAAAAAAAAATAAACATTTAAAGGTTTATTTATTTCCATAATTCCACTCAAAAAGTAAAACTTTGGGGGGGACGGGTCCTGACTGTTTGTGCACATGCACGAAACAAGCAGCTCAGAGTACCCACCCTTCTTGGAGTCCTTGAGGGGGTGCTGGAGAGCGCTCCCGCTGGGGACTCCATTGTTCTGCTGGGTGACTTCAAGACCAGGAAGGGCGTGATTGGGAGGAACGCCCCTCCCCCCCCCCCGGCCAGAACCTGAGTGGTGTTCTGTTATTGGACTTCTGTGCGCCCCATGGATTGTCCTTAACGAATACAATGTTCAAGCATAAGGGTGTCCACACGTGCACTTGGCACCAGGACACCCTAGGTAGCCGTTCGATGATCGACTTCGTGGTTGTGTCATCGGACTTCCGGCCGCATGTCCTGGACACTCGGGTGACGAGAGGGACGGTGGTGTCAACTGATCACCACCTGGTGGTGAGTTGGCGCCGCTGGTGGGGGAAGATGCCGGTCCGCCCTGGCAGGCCCAAATGTATAGTGAGGGTCTGCTGAGAACGTCTGGCAGAATCAGAAGGAGTTTCAACTCCCACCTCCGGCAGAACTTCATCCACGTCTCGGGGTAGGCAAGGGACATCGAGTCAGAGTGGACCATGTTCCGCGCCGCTACTGCCTAGGCGGCCGACCGGAGCTGAGGTCGTAAGGTAGTCGGTTCGGTCCCTGTCGTGGCGGCAATCCCCGAACCCGTTGGTGGTTTAATATTACAGTCCACCAACATTGCAGCGGACCCTGCGATGTGACTATTGCGCACAACAATCGACAGTGCAGCCCTATTTAGTCTCACTGGACAACCCGAAGGAATGAGTGAATCATTGTGTGATACAGTTTGCTACACTTCAGCAAACAGAATCAGTGTGTTATGTGCCTAACTATACAGTTGAGTCTGTGACGTAAAACATGGGGTTGACATGCAAATACAAATTACATTAAAAATGTTAGGGAAGCAGGTGGCCCCGACTGGACCTCACCTGCAACTCTAAAGCACTCAGCCAGCGAGCTCCAGTTTTCACTGACATTTTTAATAAATCAATGATTTTATGTAAAGGTCCTGTTTTTTTTTTTTTTTTTTTAATCTATTATTATTCCAGTACTAAGAAAACCCCACCACAGGTAGGTAGCCCTTCCATCAGTAGTCATGAAATGTCTCGAGCAGCTGGTCCTGTCCTACCTCAAACACATCAAGGCCCCCCCCCCCCAATTTCAATCCATTACAGTTTGCATCCAGAGCTAACCGCTCAGTTGATGGATGCAGTTAACCTAAGGTCTGCACTTTTCTCTGGACCACCTGGACTCTCCTAGCACTTATGTCAGAATGCTGTCGGTGGATTTCAGTGCCGCTTTTAATACAATAATGCCTAAGGGGCTCCAGGAGAGGATGTAACTATTAAAAGTGTGGACCCCTCTATTAGCTGATGGATTACACAGGAAACAGCATGTGCGACTTGGTACTCACTTGTTTGGTCCTCACTTCATCAATATTGGGGCATTTCAGTGGTACGTGCTATCACCCTTTCTGTACTTTCTGTATACAAGCGGCTGCACTTCCAACAACTACACCATCAAATTGATTACATTTGCAGATGAAACAACCTTGGCCAGTCATCAGGGATAATGATAAATCTGCTTACACACAGGAAGTGTCGCATCTACAGTAGCTAGATGGTGCTCTGGAAACAACTTGCTCAAGCCACAGAAGACAGTGGAAATGGTCATAGACCTTTGCAGATCCCCCCCTCTCTCCTCTCCCACCCCCGGAAGGAAGCACAAACTCCATAACCTCCCATATAGTCACTACTCAGTACACCTGCGTAGGACTATTTTTATTTTTATTATATCTTTATTTTTATTCTGTTTATCTAAACCCTTATCAGCAGCTTTTAATTTTAATGACATTGCAATTTAGTTGCTGTGGACTCAACTACATGCAGACTTTTTAATCTCCTAAAGCCAATAACAAGCATATACATATCTTTTTGCACCTAATGTGCATTCATTGTCTGCCTCTTTAGTCTTGTTTTTCATGTCTTGTCTTTATTTAGAGCTGATTGCCAAGTCAAATTCCTGTGTCGACTTGATACATTTGGCCAGTCTTGGTGGCGACTGCTGGGATTCCATGCTCCACTTCCTGTATTTGCCTGCCTCGTTAACCCATGTAATGCTTCGATGTCAGTCACAGCTTTGTGATCCTTGTGACACTAACTCATGAAAGTCACTTGTGCTGTGATACATTAGATAAGGTAGATGTGTGGTGACTAATCAGTTATCCTTGCTGCATAATTCTTCATGAACTGAACCATTCAGTCCATCTGTGAAGTCACATGGGAAACATGCATGACTTTCTCAATTTGTGTTACCAATGATATCCAGCACATCAGGTCTGATGAGAGGCTCTCCTCCAGTGAGACGAATCTTCTCCACACCCTCTTTCACAAAGAGGCGAGCTAGGGTCAAAATTTCTGTTGTGGACAGAAGCTGGCCTCGTGGTGTAAGCGTCACACCCTCCTCTGGCATGCAGTACTGACCTGAAAATGAGCAGAACAAACAGAAACAAAAAGTTGGCTTTTGAAAGCTACAAGTTAAACCAGACCAACATATCTCACAGTATACTGCAGTACTGTGAAAAAGCATTGCCCCCTTCTGAAATTTAGTTTCCCCACCTTACTGTTTAAGATCATCAAACAAATGCAAATATCAGACAAATATAACCCAGGTGAACTTAAAATGCTGTTTTTAAATGGCCAGTTCATTTATTAAGGGAAAAAAACTTTTAAAAGTTGTTCCACTGTGTGAAACAGTAATGGTCTCCTAAACCTAATAACTGGTTGGGCCATCTTCAGCAGCAACAACTGAAATCAAGCGTTTTCTATAACTGGCAATGAGTCTTTCACATCTCTGTGAAGATATTTTGGCCCACTCTTCCTCACTGAATTGTTTGAATTCAGCAAAAATGGAGGGTTCTTGAGCATGAACAACCTTTTTAAAGGTCATGCCACTGCATTTCAATCGTATTCAATTCTGGACTTTGACTAGGCCACTCCAAAACCTTCATTTTGTTTTTTAAGCCATTCAGAAGTTGACTTGCTGGTGTGTTTTGGATCTTTATCCAGCTGCAGAACCCAAGTACGCTTCAACTTGAGGTCAAAAACTGATTGCTGAACCTTCTCCTTCAGGATCTTCTGTTAAAAAGTAGAATTCACGGTTCCATCTATCACAGTAAGGTGTCCAGGTCCTGAAGGAGAAATGCGGACCGAGATCATCACACTACCACCAGCATGTTTGACTGTTGGTATGATGTTCTTTTTCTGAACTACTGTGCTACATTTACACCAGATGTAACGCGACACACACCTTCGAACAATCTCAACTTTCATCTCGTCAGTCCATAAAATACTCTGCCCAAAGTCTTGGGAATCATTCAGATGTTTTTTTTGCAAAAGTAAGTCAAGCCTTCATGTTCTTTATGGTGAGCAGTGGTTTTCGCGTTGGAACTCTGCCATGGATGCCATTTTTGCCCAGTCTCTTCCTTATTGTTGTCATGAACACTGACCTTAACTGAGGCAAGGGAGGCCTGCAGTTCTTTAGAAGTTGTCCTGAGTTCCTTTGTGGCGGTGTTTTCTTTACCAGAGGCGGTGTTTTTTTACCAGTTCCTCAAAAGGCCATACTCTCCCACATAAAAACTAAATTTCTCGGGAACCAAACATCATAATATATTTTTTTATTTTTTTATTCTTAGTGCGTTGTACTCGGGTTGAAGTAATCATTCCAAATAGAACAACATTTTGAGAGACTGTCATTTCAATCTTGTCATGTTGCTACTGACATGCACTGTCAATTGTGGAACCTTATATAGACAAGCATGTGCCTTTCCAAATCATGCCCAATCAACTGCATTTACTGCAGGTGGACAGCAATTAAACTGTAGAAACATCTCAAGGGTGATTATAAGAAACAATGCACCGAAGCAGGGTCCGATGTTAAGCCCTTTTGAGTGGTGGCCTGCCTGGTCAGAACTTGTACTGGTCCCGAATATTCATGGTATAATATGTTAAGTTTTAGTAATTTCATATTTAGCGTCTTTCTACTATATTATTTCAGCCCCTTTAGGAAATTATTAGTTTTAGTATCACTCTGCACTCACCTCTAAAATCAAGGCATTGCAATTGCACTAATTAATAAAAATGCATACAACAATAAATCAATGACAAAATTATTAAAATATTTACTTATCACTGACATTCCAACAATGGTTTATCTTGTGTCTTGATGTTGTGCACACTATTTATAATTAGGGCTACTCCGAAAAGGGTTTTATGCTGCTGATTCAAGTACGGATAACCCCTGAGTGAGAACTGCTGTTACGATCGTGCAGATTAGCTGTAAATTTTTCAATGTATTTATGGTGAGTGCTGTTGGCCATATGGTCTGACATGTTTGTTTGGGTTTGGTTCGCAGCTCTTGCGCCTGCGCAGTGTGAAGGGACGCTACACTAGGGCTGGGCGATTATTGAATTAATAATAATCACAATTATTTTGATTGATATTAAAATCATCATTAATAAACAATAATTTCCTTCAAAACTTTGTATTTATTCAACTACCGAAACTCAACTTTAAATATAACTTAAAAGAACAACCAGAAAATAAATTAGTCACAAATAAAATAATATTAAAATAATAGAAATTGAAAACAAACAAAGAAAATTACCTTGATAGCTATTCTTGCCAATTCTTTTAGCCATAACTGTATTGTCTTTGTCTATTATTGTTGTCTAAAAAATGCTCTCATTATTCTGGCATTTAGCAAATAGAAATAATTTTGGTAATCCTAATTGACCTAATGCCGCGATCAGACTACAGACAAATTTGCTTTCACGATTGCACTATGTCAGACTACTGCCATCAAATCTTGCCGTATCTCGTTCAAACAGTGGCGACATTTCTTCCGATAGCACTGTATCTCATCTTTTACGATCGCTGAGCTTTATCTTGTCAAATCAAATGGTGTCTGGGAGGCGGAACCAGAAAACGTGTCACCGGTCAACGCAACCGGATACACCTGTTACCACGGCGACGACAACAACAATGGATTGTGCCAATGTATTGTTTGAGGGGGAACGAAATGAGGAAAAACGTGTCGTGGTCGTCACTAGGATTGCGAATCTATGGCATGAGGCCGATTCAATACATATCTAGCGACAAGGGGTGCGATTTGATACAAAAAAACTACTTCTTTAAAGGTGAAATGATTTGATTCAATTTGGGATCGACACAATATTACGATTCGATTCGATACGGAAAAAAGCTACTTTTATTATTGTTGATGAAGATGTTAATCATAAAGAACACAAGTCTATAAAATTAGATTTTAACAGTATTTTCAAACGTAAACGACGACTTATACCCTTCGCATGGTTGCTTTATGACACTGTAAAAAATAAACAAAATCTCGTTAATGTATTCATTATTAGTCATGGAATAAATAAATCATACAGCAACATACTTTTTGTTGGATGGGATCAGGAATGGACGGATGGATGAATGTACAGTAAAACAGAACATAACCATCTTCAATATATAACTACTTCAAATTAATCTTCGAAGTCCAGAGGGAGAATACAGTAGATTTAGAGTAAGCAACAGAAACCTTCTTGAGTAGGTAGTACTCGAGTAGTTTACTGGTACCGTAATTTCTCGTGTATGATGCGCACCCGTGTATAATGCGCACCCCCAAAGTTGACCTCAGAATTCTGGAAAAACCCTTCTACATATGTATAGTGCATTTTTACAATGCATGATTTTGCTTCTTCCCAGATGATCAAAACAAAGTATTATCTGTATTTTGTTAGTGTTTTCAAATAATTATTCTGAAGTTAAACACCTTATTTGAACACACAATTTATTTTAATTTACTTGCTCTTATTTTGAAATTCACAGCCCTACTTTTATTTTGTAAATGAGAAAACACTCGTTTGATTTCCCAGGCAGGATTTGTAAGATGTGTTTTTTAAGAAAATGAAAGGCTAGGCGAAATACATTTCATTTTATTTAAATGTGATTCAAATTAAACTCAAGCATTTCAGAAAAGCATTATCATTAAACAAAACATAACCATAAAGAAATTATTGATGGTTGTTGTTCAGTCCTCAGTCGTATTAAAAAACAAAAACAAAACAATATTTCACAAATTCTCCCTGGGTGTGTAAACTTAGGAGCAGAATTGTACATGTATGCAGTCATATGTACCCCTATCATATTGGAATGAAAGTGTAGTCTCCATCTTTTTCATAACCTCTAGGGGGCGGTGGCATAGTGGAATGAAAGTATACAACTTTTTCATAACCTCTAGATGGCGGCATACATTGATAAAATGTGAAAGCATTTTTAATTTTCTCCTATACCTATGTATCATGCGCACTCTTAACTTGACAATTTTTGTGGTAAAAAATTACGGTAAATTAGGTAGGTAATAAAAGTGCAGCATCTCAGCCTGGGTATAGCCTAATGTTTTGAACACAAAAGGTATTAGGTAACAACGGGCAACATTTGAGCCTGATAACAGATAGCCTAGTGCTTTGAACACAACAGGTAACAAAATGCAACGTTTCAATGTAAACAAATGCTATTATCCTTTACATAACTTATGGTTGTGCTTTTTTTGTGCTTATGCTTTGTATAGTTTATTCATCATCACTGTCCACATCTTTTTTTGACGAAGCTCAACTTATCCACATCCTCATGTTTGAGTAGAGTATGTTTCTTGGAAACAATGTCTCCTCCAGTACTAAAAACCCTTTCAGTGGCCACACTGGTGGCTGGTATGCAGATATTGTTTAGCGAGAGAGCAATGGCAGGTCCTGCTGCTCTTTCCACCATTGCAGTGGGTTGTTTTTCAGGGGCAAAGTCTCTCTCTGTACCTCCTCACTTCATCACTGGTCCTGGTCAATCACTGCTCTAGCTGCTGTCCTCCTTACTTCAAAGTCTTCTCCAAACCGCTGGTCCAGAGCTGATATTTTCTTCTTTTTGCAAGGAGGGTTATTAGCTGGAAAATGCAATGAGGACATAAAATGAAGCCTCACATAGTTCCACTACAGATTTTACAACAATAAATCAGATCTATAGTCATCTGCAGGCTTCTGTTGCAGAATTTATTTAGGTATGCCATCTTAATACATTATAAATATATTCAAATTTATAAATTATAAGAAATGTAATTTATTGAGATGTACTTGTACGTATACACACACACACACACACGTTGGAATATCATGGGTCAGGGGTCTATCAGTGGTGAGGTCTGCGTCTTCATGGGCAGGGTGAATCTGACATGGATCTGTCTGCACTGGACCCTTCTCAGTTGGATGGCCTGTTGGCTTGAAATAAAAATATATCATCCTACAGTCAGTGTATGGCTAAATGCAGTGTACTCTAACAGTAACATCAGTCAGAATAAATCTAGTAACAGCAACCAAGCACAGCAGACTGACATAATAGAATCAGAATGTATTGTAACTTGCTTTGAGTAAATGACAGTATGTTGAGTGTTGACTTGAGGGACTTACCATTTCGTCAAGGATGTAGCTTCTGCTGAGATGCTTGTGAATATCCTCTCAGCATCATTGTCACTCAGGAAGTGCAGACAGAGCCTTAAACCGGGGGTCCAGAGCTGCTGCAGTGTAAAAGAGATCATAGAGGCCTGCGTAGCGTTTCTCCAAGTCATTTGTGAATGCCTGCTTCATCTCTCCGATTACCACTGTGTCTTTATCTGATGCTAAAAAGTTATTTTTAAGCTTTGCTTTGACTGTGGAAATCATTCAAACTGTGGGCTGCTTGTCTTCAGACATGGTCACAAGTTTGACCGTTGCCATCAGCTTGACAATGTCTTCACAATTGCAAAGATTTTTGTCCTTTAGAGTGTTCACATCTCCTCCATTTCTGAGATCCCTGGACAGGAGTGCAGCAGATATAGCAAGTTGTTGCTCCAAAAAGCAGTTCAAGCATGTCATAGGCACTGTTCAAACAGGTTGTCGAAATCTTGAATGAGCTTGTGTGAAGGAAAGGCCAGTAGTTTTTATTTCTCCTGTAAAATATCTGCTGCCTTAGCACTGGTGGAAAAAAAACAACCACTCTCCAGCAACCTTGCTACCATGTTCACTCTGAAGGCTTTCTGTGTGGCAAGATTAATGGTGTGTGCAAAGCACATGAGGTGAGGGCTATGCATTCCTGTTTCAGTAGAGTACCTCTATTCTTCCCGGAGTGTGACCCTTTAAACACCTTTGTCTGTAAATCTGTAAAACATGACACTTTAGCTGCCAATTTTAAGTAATATGGTGGGCTGTGATGGTCACATATGACTCCGTTGCACATAACGTACAAGTATCAGTTGTTATTGCAGCTCGCTCTGCTTTTGGAAGCTCTTCTTCAACGTGGCTCCTCACTTGACCATACAACACCGGCATTCAAGTGTTAGTGATATGCTTTCGGGATGGTAATGCATATCTTGGCTCTAAGATATGCAGCAGGTGCCGAAAACCATCCTACTCAACTACATTGTACGGACATAAGCCCTTGGAAATGAAATGGGTTATTGCAGCCGTGATTTCCTTCGCTCGTGCTGAATTGTGGCCAAGTTTTCAGAAATAGGTGGGAATAACGCTAGCAGTTTTTCCTGGTGTGCTAGCACTGCTAGCATGCTCCTGTTGGGTGCTCGACTTTAACTCACCATACCCGTCACCGTGTTTTCTTGTGGCATCAACGTCAAGATTAGTTGTTGACCCGTAGTACTTCGGAGCTGCTCTGCATAGCTTGCAGATAGCATGGCTTTTATCGAGTTGTCCGTTTTTGTTAGAAAATCCAAAAACGGTCCAGACTTTTTCCCATAGTGCGTTGAAAACCGTTCTCTGTGAATCAGTAGTTTCACCAGCGCTCGTGCCAATTTTTACATCAATTCGTTCATTGTCCTTTCAAAACAAGTTGCTGCGGTGCTACTCTATGTTGTCAAGGAGCATCCGCGAGCGTCGTTATGTGTGCTCTCGCATTGTTTTTATGTGGAAAACACTAACCTCAGGCAACCGATCCACAGCTCGACATTCGATTGGTCTAAGGCTCCCCAGCGGATTTTGTATCGATTGAGAAGTCTGCTACCGATACTGTTGTGTCTTCACGAACGGATATCCGGTCAAATCGGTTTATCTGTCTCAACCCTAGTCGTTGGCGGTGCTCGAGAGAGGCCGTTCATTCAAGGTTTGCTTGAGCTCAGTTCACCTACTTTTAATACGATATGGCTCGCAAGCAGGCAACAAAATGTAATGTAGCCTAGCAAGCTAGTACTAGCACTAATTATTATACGTAAACATGCTGGCGTTCTGTCAAATCATGTGGTAAAACTTCGGTGAACATTGGTTGCTGCGCGTAAATAAATGTTGACAACAGCAACCAAGTATGTAGACAACCAAGCACGGGAGGCGTTGCGACGGTCACAATACGCAATCGGATTGGTCGACGTCAAGGTGCGCTGTCGTCGATATGTCACACTACGCTGAAGATATAAAAAATAAATAAATAAAATAAACAAATCAAACCTCCTAGACTTTTCATTTTGGTATCGTAGGGCTACAGTATTCCCAAATGGTTGGTCGTGGGTTATGTCACACTACAAGAAGTTTTGTCATTCCTGACAAAATATGTCAGGGCCGATCTGGGAAATCACCCGCGATAGGAAAGGTTTAGTCTGATTTCATGTCACATTCATGAAAAAAAGTGTCTTTTTATATAGTCAATGACTGTATCTGCTGTTCCTGCTGTGTGCGTCTTGGCCGCTTAGGGACAGTGTGGTGCGAGGCATGCATGGAGCTACTCGTGTGGTGGAAGCTAAAAAAAGAGTAGAAGACGCAAGTCACAATATAACGTTAATAACTTGTTTTTCACAGATTTGGAAGAATATATGCCTATGAGTCTGTATGTGTTACTGCGCCGTTTGTATGTGTATATTCGTTAATAAAGGTAACTCTCTCCTGTGACCAAATGCTAATATTAGCTAGCCCGTCAATAGGGTTTTCCATTGACTGTTAGCATTAAGCTGGCGATTTAAAAAACGATGCGTGTCTTGTATTTAAATATAAAATGAGGGTAATTTTTTTTTTTGTGCGCTTAGTTTAGAGTAAACTGCAACTAGGGTGTCAGTAAACAGCTTAAAGCACGCTGAAGGAGGGCAGAATAACATTCTACAGGCTGCAAAGGAGCAGCTGCTATATGAGGCTAGTGACATTAGCTTCTGTTCGGCTATCATCTTGAGGCTAACCCGAATGGCCCAAAGGCCATTTTCGGCAGGCGAAAATCATGGGTGACTTCGACATTTGTACTGGCCAGAGCAGGCCATTGACTATACATTGATGGTGGCCCCAAACAACGGCGTAGTGGCCCCAGGCCACCGTTACTGCAGGACCCAAATTTTGGAAGGCTATCACATAAATGAGGGGAAAAGGCAGAACAGTAAGTGTGCCAAAAAAATTAACCATTGAAAATATTTATTTACTGACCTAATACTTTAATTAAAATAGTTTTATTTAATGTAGCTGTTTTATTAAAAAACAAACAAACATTGTTTTAATCAATGAACTCAGGTTTTTAGTTGTTATAACACAAGCAATACATATCTAATCCTGATCATGAAAACCAAATTTTCCTTACAGACACTATCTGACCAATGTATCAGATTGTAAAGTACACTTGTATTACTGTATTTGGTAGTGGTAAATTCATGGCAGCAAGTGCACTGATATCACAACAATAAGATTACAGGTAACTATTTGGAAGGATAGACATTTGCTGGAGCAAGTTTCTATTTGGAACGTGTGACCAATTTTGACAGGTATTATGATGAGGAACGAGCTATCATTTTTAGGAATTTGATTACATGTAACGGTAAGGGTTTTTTTTGGGGGGGGGGGGGTTTTACAGGTATTATAAAGATGAAGAGGTTAGCATTTGCAGCAAGTATTAACAAATCACAAATGAAATGGTTATTGATTAATCTAAGTTTTCAGTACATACTATTCTAATTTCAAAAATGATTACCTGGAAATACCTGGTCTGGGCCAAAACAAGTAGATGATAATCATGTAATTATTAGACAAGTTTTACTTTTACATAAAGACAATAGGATCTCTCAAAGTTTTGAGTTTTTAATGGAATTGAATAATTTTTATTGGGCTTTATTTGAATGATGATTTAAGTCAATGATGATATTAATAATAATAATATAATTCATAATTCAAGTTTTGTGACCAGACAAACAACTAACATTTAAATTATTTTTTAGAAGCTGGTATACTCAAAAGACATACTGTTCGCTAGACTGGTTTAAATTCTCTGCTGCGGCCTCGTCTGCACTAATCTCTGTAGCTCGAAAGAGACGTGAGTCCAAATGTCCTCAAGATGACAACTTTAACAGACATGGTAGGCAGACTTACAGCGGAGGTTGCATTTCTCAGTCAGGGAGATGCGCAAGTAATTGTGTCTCCGGCCAAAGTTGTCCGTCAAGAACGATGAAAAGGGAATGTTGTGCACTCTTAGCTTCTCCTGAAGAAAAGACAGATCATTCCAAGACACTCTTGCGATGATAAATCACTTATCTGAGGTTAAACTAGCTCTAAATTCATCCGCCCCCCCACCTCTCCACTGTTATAAGCAGATCTTGTCTCCCTGCACAGAATTTGTGAATATAATAAACTCTGAATTGTAGTCAATCACAAACTATTTCATTGATGTTTAGCTTTATTCATAACTTCAGCAAAATACATAAAACATATTGCTGCTGCTTTCTGAAACTGAAATTGTTTATTGCATTTATGACAGCTGGCTGAACTAAAAAGCTGGCTAATCATTTAGAATTGGTGAACAGGCTTCCCGATTGTGTCACATTACAGTAGTTCAAGGTCCCATGGAATGACTATGACCTTTGCCTGCCAATAGTATGCGGCTGTGTTCTGAGTGTAAAGGCGAACAAAAAAATATGCGTTTGGTCACACGCAATACTTAATGACAGGACTTCACAATTGCTGTGACACCAATTGCTCTTTTGTTCACTAATCTAGTTCTCTCAAACACGCCACAAGGTCACTTTAAACGTTTAGTCGGTAAAATCAAATAAATCATAAACTTCAACCACAATAAATTCCACTTTGAAGACTATAGTAATATATAGTTATACAAAGGATGGCTGCTTAATCAACACCATGTTGACATTGGTTGCAAGTATGTAAATGCTGAGTTCATTTTTTTTTTTTCAACTCAAAGGTTAAATGCTTGGCTTGTTCTGGATGAGTGAAGTACAGTACTGTTTTTCCTCACGCTAAAATGTATTGGCTCAAAAATATACCGTTTTTTTTCTGCAAGAATACGAGACAAAAATCAAGAAACAGAAAAACATTAGCATGACAGTAATCTATCAGCGGAGCTGGAATATCACTCTTCTCTGAGACTCTAGGAAGCAAATTTGCCTGGATTGCTATGATACACGATTATATATTTATCAGCATTCTATCCATCCATCCATTATCTGTACCGCTTTATCCTCACGAGTCCTCTATTTATAAATTATTTGCCATTTCAGCTCAGTGTCAATAACTCGCATTTATGCACTATTTCCAAAGGAACTGCAGTTTCTCATCTAAGGTGGCTAAACAGTGGGTACGGAAAGTATTCAGACCCCCTTAAATATTTCACTCTTTCTTATATTGCAGCAATTTGCTAAAATCATTTAAGTTAATTTTTTTCTTCATTAATGTCACACAGCCATAAGTATTCAGACCCTTTGCTGTGACACTCATATATTTAACTCAGGTGCTGTCCATTTCTTCTGATTATCCTTGACATGGTTCTACACCTTCATTGGATTCCAGCTGTGTTCGATGATACTGATTGGCTTGATTAGGAATGCCACACACTTGTCTATATAAGACCTTACAGCTCACAGTGCATGTATGTCAGAGCAAATGAGAATCATGAGGTCAAAGGAACTGCCTGAAGCACTCAGAGACAGAATTGTGGCAAGGCACAGATCTGGCCAAGGTTACAAAAAAATGTCTGCCTCACTTAAGGTTCCTTAGAGCACAGTGGCATCCATAATCCTGAAATGGAAGATGTTTGGGACGACCAGAACCCTTTCTAGAGCTGACCGTCCGACCAAACTGAGCAATCGGGGGAGAAGAACCTTGGTGAGAGAGGTAACGAAGAACCCAAAGATCCCTGTGGCTGAACTCCAGAGATGCAGTTGGGAGATGGGAGAAAGTTCTAGAAAGTCAACCATCACTGCAGCCCTTCACCAGTCGGGGCTTTATGGCAGAGTGGCCCGACAGAAGCCTCTCCTCAGTGCTAGACATGAAAGCCCGCATGGAGTTTCCTAAAAAAAAAAAAAAAAAAAAAAAAAAAAACACCTAAAGGACTCCAAGATGGTGACAAAGAAGATTCTCTGGTCTGATGAGACCAAGATAGCACTTTTTGACCTTAATTCTAAGCGGTACGTGTGGAGAAAACCAGGCACTGCTCATCACCTGTCCAATACAGTCCCAACAGTGAAGCATGGTGGTGGCCGCATCATGCTGTGGGATTGTTTTTCAGCTGCAGGGACAGGACGACTGGTTGCAATCGAAGGAAAGATGAATGTGGCCAAGTACAGGGATATCTTAGACAAAAACCTTCTCCAGAGTGCTCAGGACCTCAGATTAGCCCAAAGGTTCACCTTCCAACAAGACAATGACCCTAACCACACAGCTAAAATAACGAGGGAGTGGCTTCAGAACAACTCCATGACTGTTCTTGAATGGCCCAGCCAGAGTCCTGACTTAAACCCAATTGAGCATCTCTGGAGAGACCTGAAAATGGCTGTTCAGCAACGTTCACCATCCAGCCTGACAGAACTGGAGAGGATCTGCAAGGAGAAATAGCAGAGGATCCCCAAATCTAGGTGTGAAAAACTTGTTGTATCATTCCCCAAGAGACTCATGGCTGTATTAGCTCAAAAGGGTGCTTCTACTAAATACTGAGCAAAGGGTCACTAATGGCTGTGTGATATTTCAGTTTTTCTTTTTTAATAAATCTGCAAAAATTTCAACAATTCCATTTTTTCTGTCAATATGGGATGCTGTGCGCATTAATGAGGAAAAAATTAACTTAAATGGCCGCAATATAACAAAGAGTGAAAAATTTAAGGGGGTCTGAATACTTTCCGTACTTTCCACTGTAAATTCGACGAACACTTTTAAACGATCAAATACAGTCTATGCATCTATACATTGTTATATTAGTTATTTCTCTATTTAAAATGATTGTGTAGTATTTATATGTATTCTTTCATTAAAATTGGTGTATAACGACCCGAAACTCTCGTAACAGTTTACATAATTTAAGTTATTACCCTTAACCAGGAGGATGACACGTGTGCTAGCGTTAACCTCCTGGTTTAATGTGTTGCCTCAAACATTCCCGTTTCAATTACTGCAGAAATATTACTATAAATAAGAAAATAACCTTACCTGTCTTGTCAAGGTTTTCGCAGATTCGTTAAAGTCGGGGGAAGCTAAAGTGGAATCTCTAAGTTCAAGTTCGTTCTTCTTCACACTAGAGAACGGTTTACGACTAACTCCATTTTGAACCAGGTGTTTTCTGACATGTCGCACACTCCTGTTTATATCTTGTAAGCCGCAGCGCAGGTTCGAAGCCATGGTTTTGTTTTTCTACTGAACCCACAGGTAAACGGATCGCGAGTGCGTATTTCGGCGACATAAATGTGTCAGTGAATTGGGACTGAAGAGTAAAGGGCGTCGTCTTGGAAGCCAATGGAGGCACGGAACGTCACATGCAAGTGCACCCTGGGAAGTGTAGTCCACCCCTGAGAGACCCTTCACGGCACACTGCAATATTTGTTTCACAGAGACTCTATAACATGACGTACTTTAAGCTTAACTGCCACAAACAAAATCTTTACTCAACGACTAATCTATTTTTATTTTTCATGACATTAGGAACGGCGGCACGGTGGACGACTGGTTAGCGTCAGCCTCACAGTTCTGAGGACCCTGGTTCATTCCCGGGCCCCGCCTGTGTGGAATTTGCATGTTCTCCCCGTGCCTGCGTGGGTTTTCTCCGGGCACTCCGGTTTCCTCCCACATCCCAAAAACATGCATTAATTAGAGACTCTAAATTGCTCGTAGGCATGACTGTGAGTGCGAATGGTTGTTTGTTTGTATGTGCCCTGCGATTGGCTGGCAACCAGTTCAGGGTGTACCCCGCCTCCTGCCCGATGATAGCTGGGATAGGCTCCAGCACGCCCGCGACCCTAGTGAGGAGAAGCAGCTCAGAAAATCCGAATCATCTTTATTTGCCAAGTATGTCCAAAACATTTTCAAGTTTATTAGACTTCAGTTTAAAACTAGTAAATTCTATTTCAAATTATACTATTCAGATTATTTTTTTTTAAATGTAATGTTTCAAATTAAACAATACACATTGAAATTATGTTTTTCATATTCAGTTTGTGAATGCGTTTATTCAAGTGTATAAATTCAAAATCAAATATAAACAATTCAAAAGCAGTTCTTGCTGGCACATATTTCAGCCCATGCAGATGCGTGATTAGGATTCCCACGCAACTTCCTGGCAGGAACGCCCCACTGCATCCCGGGAAGGGCAGGCTTGTGCTACAAACATTAACGCTGCAACACTTAATCTTTTCCTGTCGAGAAGTAATAGGGCGTGTTCTACCGGGATACAGCAGCCAATCATAGTGCAGTGGCGCGTGTCCTGTGGCCAGTAATATTGGAGCAGGGCATGTTCTGTCAGGAGAAACCATAAATCACGTGACGTGGATTTAACCAATGAAGAAGCAGTGAGGCGAGTTCAAATAGTGACCACACTTGGTTTTCTACGGCTTTGCTCACCTGGAAGACATTTTTTTTTGGGGGGGTAGTACTTCGGCATGCATGTCAGGTTAATTGAAAACTATAAATCGTCCTAATGAATCTGAGTGTGAATGGTTGTTTTTGTTCTTTTGTCTATGTTGCCCTGCGATTGAATGGCAGTCAGTCCAGAGTGTAGCCCGCCTCTCGCCGGAAGTCAGCTGGGATAGGCTCCAGCACACCCGTGCACCCGTGACCCGAATGAGGATACGCGGTATAGACAATTGATGGAGGCGTTCATGCTTATGTCCACTAGATGGCAGTAGAACATCTGTTTTTCAGCATTAAAAAAAAAAAAAAAAAGTCCACTTGGAACAGGTAGACCTGAAAGTCCTTGTTCAATTGTACTGAAGCTCACCGCTAAGTTTTTTTAAAATTACTTATTAAAAGTTAGTGTAGATTGACAAAATCATCAGTGTGTTAAAGCGTGAAAGGAGCTTTATATCAAGGCGTGTCTCAACATGTATTTCTTTTACATTTTTCTTTCTTTCTTAAGAGTGTAATAATGTGGATTTTGAATGTGATAGGCCTTGATTAGGAGAACTGTTACAGGCACAATTAGCCACAATTATCGTGATGACATCAATATCACATCAATCATCGATATCCCTAGAGAGAGAGAAAAAAAATATGCTTCTCTTATGAATACCATATTTATTACAGAATGTCAATGCAAAATGTGTGTCCACCTTAATAAAACCTTAAATAATAATAAAACCTTTGCCTCATTAACTTCTTATTGAAGGTCATTTGTACACATAGCTGAGTGGAAGACTGTCATTGTTCATACATTAATATTTACTGGTAATCACAGAAAATATGCGCATCGACCAACTATTGTTGGACAAAGCAGTTGCACAATGAATGGCCACCTGTTTTCATTCGTTCACTCAATGCTTTTGCTTCTTTTTCACTTGGTGCACACCGCGACCCCCACTATCATGAACTCCTGGCAAGCAGTGGCAGTGGAAATCCCCCCTATACTGCACGTACTGTAGATCTCTCTTCACCGTGAATTCAAGAAATGATTTGCATGAATACTTTAACATGCAAAGTATGTAATGTAGTATGTAAGTAACCGACTGTATGGAGGAAAGAGGGTTGAGGCACTGTAAGTCTGTCTTTGCCGTCATTACAAGATGCAGCAAAACCTTTGCCGTACTTTTCATTCCCTATATTAAGTAATTTTAAAATGCAGTATTTGGAAGCGACATGAAATGGTTCATCTTTCAGTCGTACGTTTACATTACTGCGGTATCGGGCAGTGCGCCGCCAGATTTACTACATATTGCTTATCATTATATTTGTCACGTATGGGGAGTAGCTGGACCCAAGAGCAGGCGGAGGCAGATGTAAAATGATGAACAGTTTATTGAGGAAAGGTAACGGCGGCGGTCCTAGGTGGGTTGGCAGGCGGTGGCGTGGACAGGCGGCTGGCTTGGTGGCAGCAGTGACGTGGATCAGGAACACGGGAACGCTGAGAACAAGGAAACACAGGATTCAAAGAAGGGAACAAAGAATACTGTGGCTTTACTTGGAGGTAAAGGGGCCGTGGTACCGCTGGAAGTAACTGCAATACTTTGGCGAGGATTTTCTGGAGCAGGCAGGCTTATATACCGGTGGTGATGGGGCTGATTGGAGACAGGTGCTGAAAACAGAGAGGGGAGGGGGGGAGTGAGAGAGGACGCAAAGCACCCACCCGGCTCCAATAATGGAACTGCAGGGCAGTATATGACAATATTTCAAATTTCAATCTACTTATTAGTTCCTTTCCCGTTCCTGCTCAAACTAATAAATACAGCTGGTATTTACTGTATGTAACATCTATGATCTCCTTTTTCAGTATGACGGACTGTTCCATTTCGAACGTGACATACAGTATGCTACGAGCTACTTTCAGAACGGGGGGGGGGGGGGGGGGGGTTTGCAGTCTTTCCAAGTGTAGCGTTGACATGCAATGCCAAGGAATGCTTTGTCTCTGAATGTGCATTTATTTTTGCGTGTCACGCAGGTATATAATTTAGCCACCAACCAGGGATCAGCACAAAGAGTTTCGGTCATCTGAATCACTGGACTGGCAGTGTTAATTATCCGACCGTGACACAGCAATTAAAGAGAGATATTTAAAGCTGCTGGAACTTGTGAAAGAGATTCCTTAAATAATAGGCTGACTTACCACTTCTGTCCACAAAGCCCCTTTCAATCTACAATATGTGGGTGTAACTTATATACAGTTATATACTGGAATAGTTCAAAACACTCACTAATGCAAATTTGTCATAACATTTATGCATTTATGGATAGCATGTATTTATTATTATTATTAATATTATTTAAATTTATACCAAGACAGGCCAACTGGTTAGCACATTTCCCTCACAATTCTGAGGAGCGGGGTTCAAATCGCGGCCCCACCATGTTCTGCCCGTGCCTGCGTGGGCTTTCTACAGGCATCCCAAAAACATGCATGGTAGGTTAACCGTGTGTGAATGTGAGTGCAAATGGTTGTTTGTTTATGTGTGCCCTGCGATTGGCTGGCGACCAGTTCAGGGTGTACCCCGCCTCCTGCCCAAAGATAGCTGGGGTAGGCTCCAGTATGCCCGTGACCCGGGTGAGGAGAAGCGATACAGAAAATGGATGGATGGATTTTCCAAGACCTCAAACATACATCTGCATGGCCACCAGAAACGTTTTAACAATGCCAGATATGTTTGAAATGATGAGCTCATTTGCTGCTGAATGTGGTTTCAAATGAAAGAGAAGAAAAACACAAAACAAGATGAAAACAAAACAAACAAACATACAAAAACAAATAGAGGACCAGCAGTAGATTTTGTCCTTTGATACCAATGTACATGTTTCATAGCAGTAGGAATTAATGAAAAACTTACCGGCTGCTACCCCTAAACATGAATACAGAGTTGATTTGGATAATAATAGCGAAATAGGATGCTATTCATATACACTCTTGATATTCAAAGTAACGGATCCATTTAAGTCAATCACAACAGTCAAGCTAACATAGCCAAGCTTTATCATCATCGACACGCTGTTTATACCTGATTTGTATGTTGTTGTTGTTGTTGTTGTTGTTGTTGTTGTTGTTTTTACTCTTGTTTACATAAATACAAACATGTATAGTACTTTTGCACCACTGTGGAAGACTGGTAAAGATTTCTCCGTTCACGCCTTTCAGATCTGCTTTGTTTTCGCTGAGAAATCACGTGCCAACTAAAAATCGCTGCGGTGCTGGCAACGTTGGGCCTCGCCTGGCAAGCAGGTGGTGCATGCCTGTGAGACTATTTTGTCGTTAGTCATCAGCATTTGTTATGCTGTTCTGGTTGCTCAGAGCTTCCACAGTTTTTGTATGCATGGTGGAGGAAATTGGGTATCTTCCTCATCCTCACTTGAATGGCAGATTTGAAGTGGGAATACACAAAATAAACACCAGACTAACATGCGAAGTTTAAATATCCAAGCAGCACCTAATAGTAACATTGATTGAACCAGGGACATAAACATCACATACTTGAGAATTGAACATTGTCAGAGGACTCCAGCTTCCTCACATATTCCTTACAAAATGCATGTGAGGTAAATTGAAGACTTAAATTGACCTTAAGTGTGAATGTGAGCGTGAATAGTTGTCTATATATGCCATGCTGGTAGACTGCTGTGGCCCTAATGAGAACAAGAAAATGGATGGATCTTTTCAGTAAATGCAGCTTCATGTGTTGTAAATTTGACCTTTACGTTCTTTCGAAAGGACTACTCGCTTGCCGACTGCTGTGAGGATTATCTTTGCCTCTAATACCACCCAGCGGGCATAAACACGTACACTATAATCTATGTCGTCCAGAGCAGTGGTTTTTTTCCGTTCAAGTACTATTGGGGCACATTGACCTTACTTGATATCACGCTTTAGCCCAAGAAAAAAACTGCTGGTCTGTGCAGTATATGAATGCAAATTCATATACTGCAAATGACGTGCCTATCGTCAAGTTAATCCTAAAGCTGTAATGGATTCTCCACCAGAGTGCGTGTCGGCCATTGGGGACAGAGGAGGACACCGGCAGCAATGACTTTGAACATCAAACAATAACAAAGGCCTCTGTGGTATTGTCCTGATAATGCAGTTCTGCAAATGCACATGAATTGAATTGACCCGATAATCACGTTTCCCAGGCGGAGCTGGAGACTCTCATAATGCCAAATGGGCATAGAATCCATAGGAATGTTTGTTTTCCTGTGGAAGTTCAAGACTTTCTAGTTTTGAATTTTCTAGACTTGTACAAAAAAAAAAAAAAAAAACAGTATGGAACTATAGTTTAATATTAATTGCAAAGCATTCAATGGTTTGAATATTCAAAATCACGTTTTTTTAAATTTTTTAACCATATAACAAACGTTTGTACATACACTTGACCTAGTGTGAAATAAATCCATCTTGTGCCATGGTGCTTCATATACTGCACAGACCAGTATAATTATGATAATATACTCCATAGTGGTCAGATGAAACGGTGCATAATAATAAATTACAGTAGTGGTAGAAAATATCAGGGATGTAAACATATTACAGGTGAGAATTGAGTAAAGAGCTCCAAATAAGTAAACATCTCACTCATTGCTGTCTATAACATGGTACACTCGATATATAGAAACATTCAATTCTACCTCCATGCACACTTGTACAAGAAGTGTGTGCATAAATGAATGTGTGTGTGTGTGTGTGTGTGTGTGTGCGCGTGGAATCAGTTCAGTCCTCCAGTTGAAGAGCCTGAGAGCTTGTGTGAAGGTGTGTTTGCCATTTTAACCGACCCTGACGGGCTCTTACGGAACCTTAAGTCATAGAGCAGAGGCGAAGCAATTTCATATATGGCTTGAATGATGTCCTTTATTTCCACATCCTTTTTGTAAACGGATGCCTTTGGTGATCTTTACATCTTTACAACTGCTGCAGGGTGTTGCGATTTGACGCGGTGCGCAGTTTCTCACCCAGGTGGTGATGCAGCTGCTAAGGATGCTCTCAGAGGTCCCTGTGGAGAATTGTGTGGGCGGTAGGACACATGGTTTCCTCAGCTTACATTGACAGCGGAGATGCTTCTCGGCTCGTATAGTTAAGTTGCTGAGGTTGTTTGCCAGATCACCACCGAGGTCGTCATATACAGTACAATCGAATGGACAATTTTATATTCCATAAAATAGCCACAGTTAGTCCCAGAATTTATTCATTTATTCATAGGCCAAAATTGTAAGTTCAAATTTGATTCATGGCATCTTTTGACTTAAAGTGACACAAAAAAGTGGCAAAAGATTTTAAGTAACAAGTTGATATTATGGAGAAAATCGCACTATTTAGATAGTGTTTTATGTTTTCAAATGTATTCATATATCTGCTTGTATCTTTGGAGCGTTCTTAAGGTTTTTGGTCAATTACATAACATAAAATCGAGCAGTGTGTCCCAACCTTTTTTGAGCCAAGATTTTACTTAAAAAAAGAATATAAAAAAATCTCACGGCACACAATCAAACAAAAATACTGACATTTAATCAGAAAGAACACAAAGCTGATATACTCGCAGGAAGCCATGACTTATTCTGTTGTATAAATGGCAACAGGTATCATTGTACCTTTATGTCATCTATCTACACTGCACGCTAACGAATTGCTGTTAATTCACGGTGAATTTACAACATATGTTACTGTACTTCATAATAATTGTAAAAACCTTTAAATAGTATTCCATTGCAGGTAAATTTAAGAGGTTGATGGCAAGAGGGAAGAAGCTGTTGGCATGTCCATAGTATTTAGTGAAGTTTCAAAGACACTCCGATCTGTGCAGTCTGAACAGTCTTAAAGTTCCATCTTTGTTTCATTGGTCCACGTCTTCACAGTTTTCACCACAGACTTCGCACCTGTAAGTTTGTGCCTGTATGTTGGTGTGAGGTGAATTAAACAGTGATCAGACGAGCCCAAAGCTGCACGGGGAATAGCACGGCACAAGTTCTTGAGTGTGGCGCAGCAGTCGTCTACAATTTTGTTTGCCCTGGTGGGACAGTCAATGTGCTGCTTGTGTTTGAGGGAATTTGAGAGTTTGCGGTTGAGTTTTGCTTTGTTAAATTCCCCAAGAATAATGAGGGGCTAAGTATTGTTTCAGGCGGTGTATGGTATAAAAAGTTTAAGAACCACCGAACATTGACTATGCCTCTTTTGAGAAAGGGTATTTACCATTTGGACATGAAGCATGTCTTACAAGATACTTTCTTATGTCATAACTGCTACCAGCTATCCATTCAGCAACTAGAAATATACTTTAGTGAAGAATTTATTTCATAGATGAGTAATTCTGGACTTAATTTTACAATAGGTGATTCTAAAGTGACAAATGAAGAATAGCAAGAAACCGTTGTCATATGTGATGTAATTAAGGCGGATATGTAAATGTCCTTGTGGTGCGTCTGTATAATTTAATCACATACCATTTTTCATTTTACAGCCAGTATAATTAAAAAAACATGATTTTATGGAACTTGAGAATAGATTTCATTTATTTTAAGACATCCCCTGCCTAGTGTTTCATTTGATGAATGGTTTGCCTTGAGACATTTGGGTTTCCACATGAGCAGAGTTGTTTGTAACCCACAATAGTGGAGGGTGTTCCCATTGACACACTCTGACCCTCGGCAGGTTGTTCCCTCAATCATCGTCTTCCTCCCTTAAAGGAGCTATTCTTAACTTCTGCCTAGGTGAAGCACTTTCTAGTTCTCCGAGATTAATGAAAAGGAAGTCAGCAAATGAATAATTCAAGTTTATCGTCTTGATTCATATCTGAACTCTCTTTAGGTACTAAACTCCACAGTTTCTTTGCCTTTCAGCTGCACTTCGTTGCATAGCTGCACAGTTTTGAGATGTTTTTGTTACACATTCTATAAATAAATCATGAATAAAAACAGAAAACTGTACAAAACAGCTCTGAAAGACAGGACTTTTAAGTACCCCCTTTCAGCCAGTGAGAACACCATCATTTGACCATTTGCCCTTCATATTTAATTTCTAAGCCATGGCTAATTACAATTCAAAGACATGCTGAGAATGCAGATATGGTAATATTTGTAAGCCATTTCAGCTTTTCATGGAGCTTTTGCACATTTTCCCATTAGGGTTTCGTGTGGACTCGGGTCAATGAAATGCCGCAATGCGTTTAACTTTGGGATGACCTTGTCATAAAGTTTAGGGTACAGTCGTCAGTTCATAAAATGGTTTTCAGCAATGTCACAAGCCGACAACCCCTTTCACCAGAAAGCAAAATAAAACAATGTTTAAAGAAGACATGGACTTTTTAATGGCTTGTCTACACATACAATAGAAGGATATACAAAAGATTGCTTTGAAAAGGAATCAGGAAGCTAAGCAGTTGTATCACACACACACCTATATATATATATATTTAAATGACATATCACTTGGAAAAGATAGACCATTTTTTTCTGCCTGTTTGACTGTTAGGCCAAGCGGAAAGTAAGATCTGCACCCGATCTGCCAGAACAGTTTTATTGTGTCACAGTGGACTTTTTAAGCTGCCACTGTGGATTCTTTGTATTCTGATGGATATTTATTGAGAATTACAGTCCCTCAGTCAAACAGAACAGTTTTTAAAGGGGAGTGACAGAAAATGCAAAAAGGAGAGAGAGTGAAAAGGTAACTAAATAATATAGGAAAAGAAGACAACAAAAGGCAAAGCACTAGCTGTAAACAAGATGAGGAAAGTAAAGCATTATATACCTAGTAGAATGACACATTAGATTTGAGTGTTGAATGGGTCAGTAGCGCTACACCCTGCGAGGGAAGGACAAAACTATATAGGACAGGACTTGACAGGACAGTGACGTGGGTCGTGCACCCGGCTGTACAACTGAAGTATGGTGGAAGTGGCTATGTAAATTATAAATGTCTATAGGGCCAGAGTGTGAGTGAGGGGATACCCAAGAAATTTGCATCGTTATAAGTTATTTGTCGCAATGAGTGAGTGGCCCCACACCCAGCGAATAAGTCCCAAGAATGTGTGTCTGCGAACACATGCAAGTGAACTGAAAATGTTTCGCATGCACAATAGCTGTCAGAAGGGTCCTGTAAGTGCTGTGCCTGCACCACTGGGGCTGAGGACCCCACCCCAGCCAATCGGGAGCCGGGGTCGGGCCCCCACGCCAACCATCCAGCCAGCCAGAAGGGCTGGCCCCAGGAGCACCGCCATGAGCCTAGCGAGAACCCACCTCCCCCACTGTTACGATGACTGCCAGGTCCCTGACTTCCAGTCATTGGCCCTACCCCATATATACAGCAAGTGGCCCCTGAGTGGTGTGGTGCATTAAAATCTGGAGTGGCCCGTGAATAAACAAGAAAAACAATCCATAAAAATAAAGCAACGACAACCTCAAAAAACAAGTAATACAGGAGGCAAATGTTTACGTTACATTTACAATATAGTATCTTTATTGTCAGATGGTCCTCTACCCAGGCAGAGGAATCAAAGATCTAGATTCAGCATGTTGAAAATGCATGACCAGCTATCTGTGTAATTATGTAATTAATGTTTTCATTCCGCAGATATTTTTCCTAATGCAATATACTCTGTGATGAGGTTTAACCAGTGATTCATATTATTAGATTGTTTATTTCTCCAGTTGAATAAAACTGTTTTCTTAGCAGCAGCTAACGCAACAAGTATTGATTGTGAATATTTGTTTGGGAGGTTGATTATGCTTAGGTCACCAAGTATGCACAATCTTGGGGAAAGTGGAATCCTGCAGTTCAAAATATACGAGAGTTCCTGCATCACCGAAGTCCAAAAGCATTGAGTTGGTGTGCATTCCCATATATCATGAAAATACGTGTCTGCGGTATTTTTAGTGCATTGCGCGTGTAGCGTATATGAGGGTTAAATAAAAATGTAATTCGTTTGGAAAAAGATTAAGCCGGAAGCGACGCCTGCGTTAATTCCAGTTTAGAGTGATTTTAAGTTTCAGCGTTATAAATCAAGCTAGTTTGTCTCGTAAAGGGGAACCACGTCACTTTTTATACGTATAAAATTTAGGGAAAGTGACGAGAAACCTTTTTATCAGTCTCGTAATTTGAAGGTTGCTACATGAATTAGATAGGAGTTCTTGATAACCAGAGGTCGTTTGTCGAACCCAGACACACACAAATGATACAGGTAGTGAATTTTTATAGGAAACCTTTGCTCAAGGACACACTGAAAACTCACTGGAGTAGCCGGGGATGGCGTCAATAAACCTTTGTCTGTGGGGCTGTCACTCCACAACACCTTCATTATGTTAGACGAATATATTAATTTTTTAAAATATTTTTGAGAAGAGACTGGAAAATTTGAGTTTCTTTGTGTGCCTGCTTGACAATTAGTGAACTAGCTTACAAAATTGACCAGCTTTAAGGTCAGAAAAATTCATTTGTTAAAGACTTGACTAAGTGACCACTTAAACTTTTCCACCAATTAGAGTTTTGAAGAGTAAAGCCCGATCGGGTTTTGTTCCATCGTTGGGTGGTGTGACATGATGCCAAGAGCTTCTTTAGCTATATGTAAATAGTGTGACATCATAAAAGGGCACCAAAATCTATGTGTACGTTACTATACATGTCATAGAAGAAGAAAAAAATTACTCCTGATGAGCTGAGAGGAACAATCTGATATGGTAGTTTTGGTGCGGAATTCTGGGTTCTAGGGTCTAAGCCGAGCTGTCAAATAAGATCAATCTTTCACATCGTAAAATTATGACAATTAGAATAGGGTTGATTGCAATGATGAACATCTACCGGTAATCGTCCAAAACTATTCTCCCATTTATTATGTTGCTTCTGTACTGTAGAAAACCAGGAATTTGTGCATTTGAGTGATAAAAAAGCATCCTGTCCAATCCGTTTTATCCGAAGCATTCAGTGTTGGATATATGCAGCCATAGACATAGAGCCAAACACATACCATGAGTTGAAATAGCCCCTTCCGGCTCGCAAGGAAAGATTTGGCCCGACGCAGCACTGCAGCCGGTGACATTTTAAAGAGCAAAAAATGGATGAGAAAATGAAGCTCTCTCAACCACGACTGTCCTTGACGCTATCCCTAAAAACTGTCTTTAAAACTGACTCTAGGAAGGCAAGCAGCACAGAATACATCAACTACGAAGACAAACCACAGCGGGGTTTCTTCCTAAGTATAGCTGTGACAGACAACCGGGAACTGTAAGGAATAGCAATCGATCGCGCTACACAGATCTCAGCTTCGGCCAACCAGCGCCTTCGTTTTTTATCACGTGACATAGGGAGTCTCCGGGAAGTCTTCTATCTTCTAACCGGTGACAGTATTTTAACCTTTATACCACCTTTCCTTAACCTTTGTTACATCTCAGGGGGTAGAAACAGCACACAGCACATCTCGATACAGACAGCACTGTTTCAAATGAATTTAGGGGGTTTACGTGAATGAATTGGAGTCCAGCCCCATTTTCTTTTGGACATTAGCAGGAGATAAACAGCTTGGATTTGCAAAAAAAAAAAAAAAAAAAAAAAAAAAATAATAATAATAATAATAATAATAATAATAATGTCACGTGATAAAAAACGAAGACGCCGATTGGCCGAAGACGAGATCTGTGTATCGCCGATCGATTGCTTTTCCTACAGTTCCCGGATGTCTGTCACAGCTAATTTGAAATTGAATTTGTCGAACTGAATCTGAAATGACGAAACTGAATGTGAAAATATATCATTTGAATTTTCATTGCGGTTACAAAATTCTTAAATTCACTTTCAAGTTTATTGGACTTCAGTTAAAATTCAGCTCGTAAATTCAATTCCTGGTCGCACATATTTCAGCCCTTAAAGTCCTGCCTCCCATCCAAATTTGGCTTGCATGGCCTTTTGTTCCCTGAATAGGATAAGCGATAGATAATGGATGGATGGCATGGCATTTCCACTCCACAAAGCCTGCCATTACACGGGGTTCTTCAAATCGGTACATGTTGATACAGCCCATCAAAAGGGATGGTCCTCCAGCCAGCTGTGGCCTTTGGAGAAAGTACATGCAGTATTGAACAGTAAGTGCTAAAAAAGTGAAACATTAAGAGCCTCCAGTTGGAGACGTGGAGCACCAGAGCTGGTGACCAGCTGTGAATGAGTGGGGGCCAAGAGGCAATACAACGCAATGGCTTAGAGGTCGAGGCTGAGTGCTCGTTCTGCATCACACCAGCAAACTGAAAAGATTGTGACATTTGAAATGTCACCTTCCTGCTGCTTTTACAATTTTTTTCTTCAGATCAATAATCATGCTTGCTGTTTTTAAACCAGATGTAAGAAAAGGGAAGTGTCTCACACTCTTCTCCTCCACTTCTCACATACATTCAAACCCCCCCCCCCCCCCCCCCCCCCCGCCCAAAACAGTGAAATTTGACCCTTCTGAGTGCTATGTTTTCATCATACTCACAGAAGCATCAATTTGACAATGAGACAAAATTACACACATGGACTGTAAAATGCCTTTGAATTGAACTAACCTCTTGAGTCATCTGCATATCAAAACCACAACATTTATTTGCCAGTTCTGAAGGTAAAATAAAGTGTTTTATCGATCACAACGGTGGGAAGCGTTGGTGGCTGGTGGAGTTTTCGCCAAAGAGTGTTATATACAGTATTATATTTAAACAGTGTAGCGAAGGTTACTTTGGAAATGGAATTGTTACAATTCCAAGTTACCCTGTCGAAAATGTAATAGTAGTGTAACTATTGCAAATTCTGTGTGAGTAATTCAGATTCCAAATCTGATGGCACAGATATACTTCCATACATACATACCGTGACATTTCAAGCATTCGCTTTGCGACATGCAGCTTGCCGAGCCCATCTAAATTGTTGGTTGATTGATTGATTGATTGACTAATAGGGTAATTAAAAGATGGACAAAACAGCAACAGCATCAACATGGACGAACGTGAACGAGGAAGCATTAATGAAAATGAAGCAACAGATTTGGAGAAGCAAGATTTCTAATTTCATTTCCAAGAAGGATTTGTTAATTGATCATTTTGTCAGTTGTCATTTTTAGATAATTGATATACATTTTTTAATAGTCTGTTCACAATGTTAGGTTTTGTGTACACAGTTTTTTTTTTTGTTATCATAATTGGTATTATACTGTACTTTAATTTACAGTTTAATATTATTGTCGTACTAAGTAGTGTATATTTCAGAGTCTGAACTTTTACTTAAAGGGGTTTAATCACTACTACTTTCACCAAGTCTCTTTTTTAACACAAATACAGTATCTATTATTCCAACTAAGTACAGAGTGTGAATGCTTTTGCCACCTTTGCTCACACAGCATGAGAAACATGCTCACTGCATCCATCCATCCATCCATCCATTTTTCAAACCATTTTATCACTGTTCACTGCTCACTGTTCACGTTCATGGGGAGCTGGAGCCTATCCCAGCTGACTTCGGGCGAGAGGCAGACTACACCCTGGACTGTTTGCCAGTCTATCACAGGGCACACATGCTGTAGAAACAGGCGACTCTTCTCACTTCCATTGCGGTATTTTTAGTGCATTGCATATCTTTAACTGTAGTGACTGTAAATGTTTTCCAACTTTTTGCCCTGTACTATTTACTTCTTGTTGCAGTTTTCTTTTTTTACATGCAAACCTCAGAGTACCAACTTAATTCCATTGTGATGCTGTCACCCTTAGTGCCACGACAAAATACTTATTATAATGCCTATTATGTTTATGTTTTAAGTAGTTTGTTGTGTAGAACTGCACTGTATCCTACTGAGAGGTTTTTCTTCAAATTTCCCACTGATGTAGCTCATTATGTTATTATTATGTACAATGCAATTCTACAAGACTGCAATGAATATATTCATTTTACACTTCTGCTATTCTAATTCAGGTTGGAACATCACTGTAGCGCATGGAGTTTGCATGTTCTCTCCATGCTTGTGTGGATTTTCTCTGGGTTATCCGGTTTGCAACCACATTCCAGAAAAAATGGCTTCCTAGTTTAATTGAAGACTGTAAATAGTCCATAGGTGTGAATGTGAGTATAAATGGCTGCTAGCAGTACATAAAATGAATGGCTGAATCTGAATAAATGGAGACTCAAAGGATTTCAGGTTGGTTCAGTTCTCATTTCCAGGTCCTCTTTCACATCAGCTCTAAATATCTGCAATGACTCATTCTTGAAAGGTGCATAACATAAAAAAAAAAAAAAAACATTTTGTTCCCTCTGTCAACTTTGTCAAATAGAAAGTCAGAGCTCATTCAATGTGGGAGTCCATTTTAAAAGCGAACGGTTTGGTTGAGGCAGAATAATGAGAGAACAAGGCTGTTATTTAAGACTGGTGCCAGGTGCCATGACAACTGGGTACCACTGCTGCTGAGGGATATCAGTCGAGACAATATGACATATTTGAATATAAAATAATATAAGGAATTCTGTGACTAAAAGTTTGCTGGTTACAGTCTGTGTTTCCAGACGGTTATGGCCACATTCTAACATTGATTTTTATTTGCATAGTGATGAACAGCATGTGTGATGACACACGTTGCACATTCACATGCTGTGAGAAAGTCTGACATCTGGGATCTAATAACCACCTTGTATTTATCAGAGAATCAACACTATAAAAAAAAAGATTTGGATGGAAATCTGTTATATAAGTCCATCCATCCATTTTCTGAGCCGCTTCTACTCACTAGGGTTGATCCCAGCTATCATCGGGCAGGAGCCGGGGTACACCCTGAACTGATTGCCAGCCAATCGCAGGGCACATACAAACAAACAACCATTCGCACTCACAGTCACACCTACGGGCAATTTAAAGTCTCCAATTAATGCATGTTTTTGGGATGTTGGAGGAAACCGGAGTGCCCGGAGAAAACCCACACAGGCACGGGGAGAACATGCAAACTCCACACAGGTGGGGCCGGGGATTGAACCCCAGTCCTCAGAACTGTGAGGCAGACGCTCTAACCAGTCGTTCACCGTGCCGCCGTTATATAAGTCATTTCATCATTTTTAAAATTGTTTCATGAACACTAGCATTTGTCTCTGGTGTCATTTCTTTACGTTTTATTTTAACCTGCCACTTTTTCTTTCCACTCCTCATGTGCGTCAATAACTTGTCATGAAAGAAAGAGCGCAGTTGATTGCTGCTATTGCTGGGGTCAGAAATGACCTTTGGTTCCTAACATGGAGCCAATTACACCACAGGTATCGCGGGGCAAAAATGATAACATCCCTGAAGCCTTTATCTGCCCTTGACAGAAAGTATTTGAAAAAAACTGTTACCTAACATCGGTTTGAATGTCACTACCAGTATGAGACTCTTGGCTTTTCATGTCTACAGGGAGACTGACTGCTTTATAAACAACACACAAAATATTTGCTGGCATGTATTCATTAATATAATGTGTATTTATTTATTGGACTTCCATTACCAGACTGGCTTTAGGGCAAACCTGTTATTGATTGTATATATATCATTGTATTTGCGAAAATGATATCCATCCAGCTATTTTCTCGACTGCTTGTCCTCATTCTGGTTACGGGTGAGCTGGAACCTTGGGCGAGTGGCGACGTACTCCCTGGACGGGTCCTCAGCCAATCGCAGATAAATACCAAACAGTGTTATGTTATTATTTTAAAAGCTTGAGCTAGTGCTTTCTTTTTGGGACTTTTCTTTTCATAGCTCAAAAAAAGTACTCCGTATTAACTATCTTGGCCAGAAATGCAACTTTAAGTCGCAATAGAAACTTGAATTGTTACCTCAGCCAAGATATTTTTATCAGCGCATTATTGACTTTAGATTATTTATGTATATCTGAAACAAGTGGCCTCCATTTTAATACATACCTCAATTAATTGCCAGTTGAGTCATCCACCTGAACAAATATCCACCTTTCCCCTTTCTGCTGAGGAAGAAAAATAAAAAATAGCAGGAGGTGACACAAAGTATCGGTGAATATCTTTACTACACCCAGTTCATCTAAGTTCAGAGGGTCATGGATCGATAAGCTACACCCTGATCTGGTTAGTGTTACCGCTCTGGATACAACGGTATCGGAGCCGATAACGATATTGGTACTCGATACTTGTAAGTGTCCCAATACTACACAACTTTACCACATGATATGTTGGCGTGATGAGGTGATAGGCAACTGAAAATCATACTCTGCAAAATAGATGACTAATTCTGCTCGGGCGGCGACCACTCTCCCATTACGGAGCTGCACCACAGGCAACCACCCTGTGAACTGTTTCGACCCCCATCACCTGCAACGGGCTGCCCGGCTCCGTTCCAGCCAAGGGCGCACCCGTCACGAAGCGACGTCTGAAGTGTATTGGCACGTTGAAAACTGTGCTTTCATCAACTAAATCATCTTCAAGGATGACAATGCACTATCTCAAAAGAAATTCAACCCGAAACTCTCTAAAACGTCACGTTTAATGGACGTAAGAATTGCGAGGCTCCTATCAAATAAGGGGTCCTATTTCACAATGTAACTCGACTTGTGATGTTTTTGATTGAAATAGCTTTTGATTTCAGCAAATATGACCACCCAATGCTGCAAATTGAGTAAATGACTATTTTCAGTCAAATGTCGTGAAACTTTGTTGTGCATAATAATTGTAATAATAATAAAATAATAATTATTATTGTGAGGTTTGTTCAAAAACGTTTGTTCAAAAACTTTTGAATTACTGGTATATTCTGAAGGTTGATGACTTTAAATTATGCCGCATGCCATTTGCATCAACTATTTAAGAAAATCTGAGAAAAATATCATTTGCATATTAATTTGGAACTTAGTATTTTTACATTACATTTTTTAGTTTGGCATCATGTGGGGAATAATTCTGTTGTGACCCAAATGACAAAATTATATCCCTGTGCCTTCTTTTTCCGTCGTCTTTCACCGTCCGAATGGAAACGACGTAGGAAATCGTGAGCTGCTGGCCATCATCTGGGCCCTGGAGGAATGAAGGCACTGAGCATAAGAATCTTGCCTATCTCCGTTCCGCCAAACGTCTGAACCCCCGGCAAGCTGGTAGGACCTTATTTCGCAGTCGATTCAATTTCAGCCTCTCCTTCCGCCCTGGTTTCTGTAAGGGCAACCCTGATGCACTCTCTCGCCTTTATTCACCCCCTCCAGCTCGGTGGAACCGGACCCCATCCTTCCCTGCTCTTAGTGCCCAATTCTGCCCACTCAGAAGTACTTCAGCAGGCCCATAACTCCAAACTTACCTGTCATCCCGGAATCACCCGTACCACCCAATTTATCCAACAACACTTCTGGTGGCCCAGTCTGGCAAAAGACACCCGAGAATTTGTCCTAGCCTGCTCCGTCTGTGCCCGAGGAAAGACTTCGCATCAACCCCCAGCTGGTCTGCTCCGCCCCTTACCCATCCTGAGCCGCCCTTAGTTCCACATTGCCTTGGACTTCATTACCGGCCTACCCCCCTCTGAAGATAACACCATTATTCTTACCATCATAGATCGTTTCTCCAAGTGTGTCTATTACGTAACCCTTCCCAAGTTACCCTCTGCTTTCGAGACCGCTAACCTTCTAGTCGTTCACGTGTTCAAACTTCACGGCATCCACATTGACATTGTCTTGGACTGAGGTCCTCAGTTCTCCTCCCATGTTCGGAAGGAGTTCTGCAAGGTGGTGGGCACAGCAGCCAGTTTGTCTTCCAGCTACCATCCACAATCCAATGGCCAGACAGAGTGGGCGAATCAAAATCTAGAGTCTGCTCTTCCCTGCATTGCTGCATGCAATCTCGCCTCGTGGAGTACCTTACTCCCGTGGGTTGAATATGCCCACAACTCCCTCACCAGCTCTGCCACAGGTATGTCTCCCTTCATGGCATGCTATGGTTTTCAACCTCCTCTGTTTAACACATTCAGTGCCACTGACGTCTTTCGAAGTCAAATATCCATGTTAACTGGGACGGCTGGCACTGAATGAGTTAAGGAACAGGATCACACGATGGCGGTTCCTTCGGTGAGGGAGCACCTACGATGGGTCCAATATATTTGGAAGGACGTCAGGGCTGCCCTGACTCGTTCAGCCGAAAGAAACAAGCGAGTGGCGGGTCTTCATCGCTCCCCTACGCCTGTATACAAGGTGCGTCAGATGGTTTGGCTATCCTCCCGTGACCTCCCTCTCCAAACCAAATCACATAAGCTCACACCACGCTTCATTGGACCTTTCCCGGTCACCAAAATCATCAATTCCACCTCCGTACAGTTGAAGCTTCTCCGGTCTCTCAGGATTCACCCGACGTTTCATGTATCTCTGCTCAAGCCAGTCTCCACCCGTACGCTGAGCCCTCCGGCCATAACCCCCACCCCCGTGGCATCGACCACCATCCTGCCTTCACGGTGTCACGCATACTGGATGTGCGGCCCCGGGGTAGGGGCTTTCAGTTCCTGGTGGACTGGGAGGGGCATGGTCCAATTTCTGCTCTTGTGTTTAAAAAGATTACTTGGTGACCTGCGTATGTACTTATCCTCGTGTCCTCTCCTCCGCCTCCAGTGTCCCCCCGTGTCTCCCGCTCCGCTGCCCGCTCCGACCACGCTGTCAAGCTCTCCCACCTGCTCACGCTTCCGCTTCCTGCACGCTCCTTGCTCCTACGGACCACCATCGCGCCTTGGAAATACAGACCCTGAGTTATCCCCAAATAAGCCATTCTCAACTACTTCCTCCGCCTCCGTCTGCTTTTGGGTCGAGTCCAATACCGTACGATTACAAATTGTGACAGAACCGGTATTATGTAACTATGTAACTACTGTGTATCATACTGTAAAGTGTGTTGTCTATGTATTTACATTTGCTTTTACTTTGCTGTTTTATTCCGCTGCCTGGTCGACATTGCAAGAGCCTGTTCTCAACTGCCTTAGATGGATACATGCAAGATGACTGAAAGAACACCCTGTACAAGCTCTTGAATTCATTGTTAGTACACCCAAACTGAAGAACTTTGTTTGGATCACGTTTAAATTTACTTGGTTTGTAACAGTAGTTGACTCTCAAAATGGGCGAAAATCTCTTCAGTCTTTTCCCCCCCCTTTTCAGATTCAATGTCATATCAAAAGACAGTTAACACCTTTTTTTTAGTGGTGATTGTGCAGTCGAAAACATTTTATGGTGCGTCTACATATACATGTACAGTATAATAAGCAACTGAGGGATACACTGTAGCGGTCTACGAGCAGGAATTTAGAATTCTTCTCTTTGTGTAGAGCTTTGTTGAGTGTAAAGTCTTTTACATTACATAGGAGTATTTCATAGCCACACTGGTCCAACCTTTAACACAGGTGTGTCCAAACCTTTTCTTCCAAGGGGCGTGTACAGAAAAATCAAAAGACACAAGGGGCACTTTTACATTATTCACCTTCAATTTATTTAACACATCAAAACAGGTACAAGCAGGTATGTGAAGAAATGTCAAGCATTTATGTTTTTTAATCTGCATATCTACATTGAAGGAAAAAAAACCGTTGAGTGATAAAGCAACAAGTCAAGGATTTTTCAGGACTTTGGGGTGGCCAGCGGCCCTGCATCCTAGGAGAGGAACTCTGCCCCTGCACTGAGCAGCAGCAGAATTCCACCTCCACATTCAGAACCAAAACAATACCATTCAGTCCTAAACTGACATGGAACTGAAAGCGATGCAAAGAATGGCGATTCACGCTATTTGCTGCTGTAACTGAATTATCTTTAGTCATCTGAGTTTTACGAAAAGAAATGTTGTTTCGATTTTGGTTGCAAATACAAGGAAGCAAGAGATGAAACAAACTTCCCACCCAGTGTACAAAGTAACAAGCACAATTTAGGCTTACACAACAATGTTAGTATATGCCGCGGGCCGCAAAACCGCAGGTGGCCCCTGGACCACAGCTTGGACACCGGTGCTTTAACATTTCCATATGTCGTTGTTGGTTTTTTTACACTGAAGTCTGAAATGCTATTCATTCTAGGTGTCATCTTTGTCGCTGTCTTTTCTGTGCGCATCCCCAGCAGACTTAAGCTCCATCAGCTCCACCTCATGCTTGGCTGCAGTCTCCAACACTTGCTGTTTGTTGTAGAACACCACAAAGTTATTAATGATGGGGTGTATGGGTAAGGCGATGGCTATGACCCCACACAGGAAGCTCACTGCCGCGTTGCACTTGCCCAGTGTGGTTTTGGGGTAGATGTCTCCGTATCCCACCGTCGTCATGGTGATGATGGCCCACCAGAAGGATTGTGGAATGCTCTTGAACAAAGTCTCAGGGTGACTTTGCTCCATGGTGTAGCCCAGAGCGGAGAACACGAAGATCCCCACGCCCATGTACATGAGGAGCAGCCCCAGCTCCTTGAGGCTCCTTTTCAGCGCGTACGTGAGAGTCTGCAGTCCCGACGAGTGGCGTGCCAACTTAAAAACACGCGCGATGCGCATGATGCGCAGCGCCTGGACCGCCTGCTGAACGTTGCCCAGTTCCATCACGGAGGTGGTGCCGAGGTAGGTTAGACCGAGGACCACGTAGAAAGGCATAATAGCCATGAAGTCCACGATGTTCATGAAGGAGAAGGCAAAGTCTAACTTATTGGGCGAGGCAGCGAGGCGCAGCAGGTACTCCGCCGTGAACCACAGCATGCACGCCGTTTCAATGGCCTCCAAAGTCGGGTGCTCCACCGGCTCCCCCTCGGCGTCTGTTACCTGCAATTCTGGGACGGTTCCCACGCACATCACCACCGCCGAGACCAGGACGGAGAGGAAGGACGCGATGGCGACGAGGCGCGCGGGGAAGGAGGAACCAGGTTTCTCCATGAGCCTCCACAAGAAGCGTTGGCACCTCTGGGTGCCCGTTGCACTCTGGTCCTCTGCCATGTCCTCCAAAATTACCTTTACTTTGCTCGCGATCTCCCGCAGCTCCCCCTCCTTCTCGCTCAAGTCACTTTTGCAGCACTCATCTAACGCACTTTGCTCTATTTTCCAGAACTCCATCTCCTTGATGAAACAAATGGGGCAAATGCCGCGTTTAATGTGGATTTCGTCGAAGTAATACACATCGATGATGCACCTGAACGCATCTGGATCTCGGTCGAAATAAAACTCCTTTCGGCCGGGGTCAAAGTCGTCACAAAGAGACGACATAAGTTCGTCATTCGGCGCGGCTGAGCAGTTCACCAACTCGGCCAGTCTGCTCTCCGGGTAACGATTCAGAACGTCCCCGAAAAGCACCACGCGGACCCCGCCGATGTTCACAGTGATCTCAGGCTCACCGTCACCACACGAACTGCTTCTGTATCTTGGCTTCGGGATCGTCCACATTTTACAACGGGGTTGCTTAATCAAACAAAATGCAGTAAGATCACGCCAAGGCTCGAGCCAAAAAAAAAAAAGTCATGCGCGCACAGTGGAGTGGATGCGCATGACTTCAATGTGCAACACGTTTTTCCTCAGAAAGCTGACAGACTGAATGACATAGCTTGTGTTTTTTCCCCCCTATTTCACTTCCTCACGCAGACGCAGAGAGAGAGAGAGAGAGAGAGAGAGAGAGACGTATCTTTTTATGTACTAAAGGTATAATGACTCAGGAAAGAAGTGATGTCCTCAAGCACTCAGCTTACTGCATTGCATTTCTTGACACTTCAATAATTACTTATGCGTAATAACTTACTGTCTCTAAATCACATATTTTCTGAAACATGGGAAATAAGCTCGGGTATAATGATTCATCCTTGTCATTAGTTAAACAAAATCTACACTTAGAGGGGAAATATTATGGAAAATGTACTTTTAAATGCTTGTATTAAAAAAAAAAAAAGTTGGGTGTCTGGAGTGCTTGCCCACCCATCAAGTGTAAAATTAAAGTGTGTCAATGTTATTTGGTGCCCCTCTTCATTTGCAATTTACATATGCTTATAAAATAAATTGTATAGCGCTGTTTTTAACATTGTCTTCCATGTATACAACAACAACACCCAATTCAGGAAATAATAATCTTTTTAATAATTTAATTATTGTCACTTAAAATGAAAACCTAATAGATACATGTTGTCTACTTTATGCGTGTATGTATTATAATCTTTTTTTTTTTTTTTAATGTTGAGGTTAAATGCTCAGAAACAAGTTATCAATTTAATAGTACATAGTGCTAAATAACTAGGGCCAGGGAGGCTATTTGCACAGGTGGGAGTAAGTGACAATGCGAGGTGCAAGTAACCTACAAGTTTCAAGTTACTGGGGCGAAAATCAAGCAAACCCAACTAAACTTCAAGCATGTTAAGTCAAGTCATTGGGCCTACTTGGTTTCAGATTTATCATAGTGGGATGCGACCGTCAGAATGTGTTACTTCACTCTATTTTCCTTATGGTCAATCCCAGCACCCAAAAGGGACGGTAGTCTGCAAGCTGAAAACAAACTGAAGACAAAATCCGACCCAAAATCCTAAACGACTGTATACACAGATAGAACAGGAAGGCCAAAGCAGAGATTCAAACCAGGACCTCTCAAATGAGGCAGACACAAACCCCATCCAACAAAGTAATTTCACAGAATTGGAGGAAAAGATATGCTTTACATTGGACAGCTATTACGTTGTAGATTACCATATTAAACAACACTTTTTTCGAGTTACGTTTTACTATATGTAAAAAATTTTTTAAAAAGATACCATGACTGAAATGAAAATGATAACAGTATTTTTATACAAGCTTAAAAATAAAATGACCACTGTCACAATTGTTTAATTTTATTTATTTAACAACAACCCAAGTTTATGTCTCTCAAGACTTCCCTGCTACCAAAGTCTCTCGTCCTTGCTGTTAATGGACCACTAGTGGTGTGTAGCATGATGTTCTGGCCTTTCAAGTAGTTTGCTAGACATCTCACAGAGTGAAAAAAGAAAGATTACTCATCTGCTTGACTGTGGAATGACAAACTTTGACAAAGATTCATACTTCCTGGGTATAGGATCGAGCACATTTAAACTCACACCACAGGAAGAATGCCACATGAACACACAAACCAAGAGTTCTTCAGTGTAGCACTGATCATATAACATTCGGTGCGGTCCCAACCATATGACATACAGTGTGTACGGAAAGTATTCAGACCCCCTTAAAATTGTCACTCTCAGCCATTTGCTAAAATCATTGAAGTTATTTTCCCCCCTCATTAATGTGCACACAGCACCCCATATTGACAGAAAAAAAATTGAGTTGTTGAAATATTTTCAGATTTATTAAAAAAGAAAAACTGAAATATCACATAGCCATAAGTATTCAGACCCTTTGCTCAGTATTTAGTAGAAGCACCCTTTTGAGCTTATACAGCCATGAGTCTTTTTGGGAATGATGCAGTTTTTCACACCTGGATTTGGGGATCCTCTGCTTTTCTTCTTTCCAGATCCTCTCCAGTCCTGTCAGGTTGGATGGTGAACATTGGTGGACAGCTATTTTCATGTCTCTCCAGAGATGCTCAATTGGGTTTAAGTCAGGACTCTGGCTGGGCCATTCAAGAACAGTCATGGAGTTGTTCTGAAGCCACTCCCTCGTTATTTTAGCTGTGTGGTTAGGGTCATTGTCTTGTTGGAAGGTGAACCTTTGGGCTAATCTGAGGTCCTGAGCACTCTGGAGTAGGTTTTTGTCTAAGATATCCCTGTACTTGGCCACATTCATCTTTCCTTCGATTGCAACCAGTCGTCCTGTCCCTGCAGCTGAAAAACAATCCCACAGCATGATGCGGCCACCACCATGCTTCACTGTTGGGACTGTATTGGACAGGTGATGAGCAGTGCCTGGTTTTCGCCACACATACCGCTTAGAATTATGGGCAAAAAGTTCTGTCTTGGTCTCATCAGACTAGAGAATCTTATTTCTCACCGTCTTGGAGTCCTTCAGCTGTTTTTAGCAAACTCCATGTGGGCTTTCATGTGTCTTGCACTGAGAAGAGGTTTCCATCAGGCCACTCTGCCATTAAGCCCCGACTGGTGGAGGGGTGCAGTGATGGTTGACTTTCTAGAACTTTCTCCCATCTCCTGACTGCATCTCTGGAGTTCAGCCACAGCATTCTTTGGGTTCTTCTTTACCTCTCGCACCAAGGCTCGTGTCCCCCAATGGCTCAGTTTGTCCAGATGGCCAGCTCTAGAAAGGGGTCTGGTCGTCCCAAACGTCTTTCATTTAAGGATTATGGAGGCCACTGTGCTCTTAGGAACCTTGAGTGCAGCAGAAATCTTTTTGTAACCTTGGCCAGATCTGTGCCTTGCCACAATTCTGTCTCTGAGCTCTTCAGGCAGTTCCTTTGACCTCATGATTCTCATTTGCTCTGACATGCACTGTGAGCTGTAAGGTCTTCTATTGACGGGTGTGGCTTTCCTAATCAAGTCCAATCAGTATAAACAAACACAGCTGGACTCCAACGGAGGTGTCGAACCATCTCAGATGGTTGATCAGAAGAAATGGACAGCACCCGAGGTAAATATATCAGTGCCACAGCAAAGGGTCTGAATACTTATGGCTGTGTGATATTTTAGTTTTTCTTTTTTATCTGCAAATATTTCAAGAATTCCGTTTTTTTTTCTGTCGATAAGGGGTGCTCTGTGTACATTAATGAGGAAAAAAATTAACTTAAATGATTTTAGCAAATGGCTGCAATAAAACAAAGAGTGAAATTTTTAAGGGGGTCTGAATACTTTCCGTAACCACTGTAAATACAGTATATATTAACTAACCGACACACTCCCTGTCTTCCTGACCTGCTACTCACCACCAGCTGAGTGGTGAGGTATTCTGACATCACCAGGTCTTCTATCTTCACCATGCAATTCAGAATGCACGATTGCAAGCTCCCTCTAAGAATACAAACAACCCGTTTTAATATGTGCATTTGTGAAAATCCCATCTATTTATCATCAGCAAATAATGACACTTACTCTAATTTTTGATCAAGGAAGTGCAAGCATGCTTTCAAACGGTTGTTTTCCAATTTACAATTTTAATGCTGCCGTCTACTGGTGAGTTGAATTCACGTTCACTCAATTAAAAACAACCAAACAAACAAACAAACAAACAAACAAAAACGGTACTTAAGTCAAAATCGAGGCCAAATGCCTCATGATAACGCTGTAGAATCATTCAACAAAGAAAGTGAAAATTAGGTTTCTGTCTTTGTTATAAATGATCTTTTTTTTATATAATGCATAAAGTTAAAAGTAAAAATTGTGCTGTAAGGTACTACATTAATTTTCTGGGGATTCCAAGTATTTCACGAATGCTTTGTGGTATAAATCAAAGGTTTTATACTGTGGTGAATATCATTATTATTATCCATTCTACAGTATGTCTGCTTTGTTTTGTTTTGCTTTATGTTTCTGTGCTGTGACAATATGACCTCATCTCCATCACAAGTACCTTTTTGATGATGTTTACCAGTGTGGAGAGAGGCAGTGATGTGGGATACTTGGCCTTGTCCCACTGGAAACTCGTCACCTATTTCATGCTGTCCACTGACACAATCACAGTATCACACACACACGTACGCACAAAATACACAAACATGAAATAATGTTTAGCTGCAAAATAAAAGCTGTTAATTTGCAACACAGAGAGGTGCACCAGGGTAAGTGAAATCAAGGGAAAGGGAGGGTAAAGACAGTGTGGCACAGCATCACAAATATGCAATACCTCTCAGAGACTTCACAGGGGCCTTTAAAAGAGACTGACGATCTCTCTGCTTTATGCTCTGAGCTGTTGATGTATTGTATTGCATTAGACATATTAGTTAAGATTTCTGTGCTTGTCTCCCCTAATATTTCTATGTCGTGAGGCTTATAGTATAAACTCCAGATGGTATGTGTGTGTTCATGTGTATTAATCCATCACATCTAATTAACCCCACAATGTAAATAACACCTTCTAAGCATGAATTACGTGTCTGCCTGTGGCTGGTGTGATTTACCTCCATTGGCGAAGAGGTTTTCCATCGCTTTGTCACTGTCTTGCTCCATCACCTCCCTCATACACTGACATGTTTTGTTCATCACACTTAAATCACACATGAAAGACAGCAGGTCATTGCATGTCAGGGCAATGACTGACACGCAAGCTTATAATGTGGAACCATTGTAGTATTCAAATAAAAAGCAATGGACCGAATTGAATATAAATGAAGCGATGCCATTTATCTTTAATTTACCATTAATTAATCATGGGAACATTGCAGATCAGATCAGTTACTGGCTTTAATTAAGGACTTTATTGCAACTAAAGTGCAATAAACCATTCAACAAGAAGTCTGATGGGACGTTAAAAAACGTCTTATAAAGTCAAACAAAAATCGCAATTTGAAGTCTGTTTCACCTGAGACTAGCTACCTGACGGCCATCCGGGTGGATGGATGTTATTACTACAGCTGATAAACATGATTTGGTTACATTTGCAAGTAATTCAGAATTGTCATTGTAATCTTATTTGTGACATTTCAACCCAGTTCATCAGCCTTATAATTGATATTGATATGTTGATATGTAACATTAAATTGGGGTAGCCTTATACACTATTGTCTTTTGTCGGTACTTTATTGTTTCGATAGAACAAATTATCCTAAATTTCAGTGGCGCATTTGCAGGGTGTGCTCGTTTCCCGACGGACACATTTCCTCAACGTACGTTTACTTCCTGTTTAGCACCGAGGCACCAACGTGGGTTCAGTAGAATTCCCATCTTTGTTAAGATTCAAAAATGCAAATATCAAGTGTGAATGATGTGAAAATTTATAATTTAAGCCATGGAAAGTCACTTCCAGAGGTAAGATGCACAACTTTTAGTTTGTGCTTAATGACATTTCTTCAACTAAATGATGACCTGACTTTAGCTAGCTAAGCAGCTATCCATCCTTGTAATGTTTTGAAAAATGTGTTCAGAGATAATTTAACAAAAAAAGTTGACGTTATCAGTAAAACGCGTGCCACATTAAAAACACTTCATGAAATCAACAACGCGGCAGTATATTTAAACCACATTTGTTTTGAAAATCCAGTGGCTGACAGATCGTAAGAAGAGACAACTGCAAAAGAAAGATGTTGGTAAGTTGCAGTCATGTACATGTATATATTTTGTATAATGTAATGAGTAGCCGTAGTCTTTGGTACGTCACAATCTATTTTCTGTATTATTTTTAGACATCCAGCGTAGGATTGAGCTCATCCAGGATTTTGAGATGCCCACAGTGTGCACGTCCATAAAGGTATCCAGAGATGGGCAGTTCATCCTGGCAGCAGGTAAAAAAATTTTGAGTACATATAATGAAAGAACTATTTGTAGTACCTGCATACATGCATGCAAATTAGTCTTGAACTCAAAATAGGCCATTTACGTGAATCGTATAGATCCGATGACTTTTTCTGGTTGGGTCGCTGTCGTCACAGCCTGTTTAGTACTCCTTGAACGCTGACAGCTAGCGGTAACAGTACTTTTACTCCGTTACAATGATCTCAATGTCACGCGCTACTTTCATTTAGCAATTATTGCTTATTTACCAACTATTTCGTGCGCGAGACTACAACTTCGACTTCCACATTGGGCGCTGTTTGCGCCAATCTAGTTTAAGCTCTAGTGACGTTTAGTCTAGTTCACCAATCAAATGACAAAAGAAAGTCACATGACCTCACACATCATCTTCTGTTGGGCTTCCCGGGCGTAAGTATTAACACTAGATAAGCCAACCCAGCTGATCGTCGTGTCGAAATAGCCACCGTTTTTGGGACGGTCGTCATGACCATGAAGGCAACGCCGCGCTACTCTTGTTTACATTTAGATGAACAAAAACAACAGCTTTCATGTATTGTAGTATCGGTCTGTCCAAATGTGGATATTTCAGCTCGCTTTTAACTTGAGAAAACACAGTGCAGTAAATTGCAAATGTTTTTTTGTTGTTATTGTTTGTGCTATTTACTCAGTACTTGAGTAATTATTTCACTGTGTACTTTTTACTCTTAAGTATTTTTTTGGAGAACTTCTTTTTACTTTTACTTGACACATTATTGTCAAGTAACAGTACTCTTACTTGATTACAATGTTTGGTTACTCTACCCACCTCTGGAGCGGACATCCTCCATTGCTACTCTTACGTTTAAGCAACAATTTTGCTCATCGGATCAGCCAGTGTCATATTTGTTGCACTAGTCTTTTGTATTTTCGCATTGAGGTGCTGCGGGTCATGGCCCTGGTTGCGGTCCCAGCGGAACTGCGAAGCACACGTAACATCAGGGAAAAGAGCTGATCCGCTAGTACATCTTGTATTAATTAGGAAATGCACCTACAATTATGTAATTAGTTTACAGATTTTAATGTTAAATGTATTAAGCGACTGAGCGATGTTAGGGATTATGTAGCAACACAGAATGAGCTAACTTCAAATTCAGAATGGCCAATAAAAATGGAAAAATACTGTACCTAACATTTTCCTGGAGGATGCATTTGGGATTAGCCTTTGAAGTTGGTAATGACGACAAATTAAGTGAAACAGACAATGATTTTAGTCAATTCTTTTCTCGAATGAGAGCGCTTAAAGAGGAGGATGCTATTTTTGTGGCACAGCTTGAAGCAGGCATCAGGTGTAGATGGAGATGGGCCTGGCTCAAGATGCAGGCTAGAACAAAAAAGCAAAGAAATGAGGCAAATTTAATTTTAATCTTAAATTTGTACATCAGCATGTACTTGAGCGGTGTAAATAAATGTTTTTCTGCGTGAAGAACATTTGTTTATTTTGCCTTATTGTACTCTTCAGAGTCTTCCAGATTGCTTAATTTATGTGAAAATTAAAAAGAAAAGGATCCCCCAAGAGCCCCCCTACAATGCTTTTTTTTGGTCTCCTTTTTCATGCCTCTGGTGTTTGCATGTCTGTGTATGGAGGTTTTTCTTCCACTGTATCTTAAAATTGTCCATCTTTGTAGGGACTTACAAGCCCAGGATTCGATGTTATGACACCTACCATCTTTCGTTGAAGTTTGAACGCTGCTTGGATTCTGATGGTAAATAGAAATAGACACACAATACCACCATCTTGTTAAATTCACACATCATCTGTTTTATTTCTCTCACTTAAAGTTGTGGCCTTTGACATACTGTCTGATGACTACTCAAAGGTAATTATGAAATATTTTGTTAGATATTTTTTGGGTAACTTTAATTTATATACTTTCCTACCAAATCCTTCCAATTTATGTACTCATATATTTGTTCTGAAATATTTGCAGAAGCGTCATGTGGTGTATATCTACCGTATATATAATCAATCTTTTTTAATGCTGGTGTGTTTTTTTTTTTATCCTTTTGAGGATGCCATGCAAACCTGGTCACTGAATGCTCAGATGTTACAATGTTTAATGTACATATACACATTCAGACAAAAGTAATTTTTTTCATTTCATTTTCCATTCCGCTGATCCTCACTAGGGTCGTGGGCGTGCTGGAGCCTATCCCAGCTATCTTTGGGGAAGAGGCGGGGTACACACTGAACTGGTCGCCACCCAATCGCAGGGGACATAGAAACAACCATTTGCATTCACATTCACACCTACGGGCAATTTAGAGTAGACTTTACATCGATCTGATCGGTATCGGCCGATAATTAGCATTTTACGCTGATCGGCTTTGTCATAATTCGCAGATCCGCAAAAGACATTTACTCTGCGTCGCTATCCTGTACAGTATATTTGAATCCAAAAGCTAGTTTATTTTTAGCCTTGTTGCCTGTCTTTTGACATAGTACGGTAAATATCTTACCGCCAATAAAGTTATTTTGAAAAAAAAACATGGCAGCGGTGTGGGACAGACAACACGTCTGAGACAGACAACACGTAATGAGACTACAAGACAATTTTGGTCTTTCACGATTGCACTATGTCAGACTACTGCAATAAAATCTTGTACTCTAATACCACCCCATCCCGTCTTTTACGATCACTGGGCTTTAACTTTTCAACTCAAACGCGACCGCAAACACTCGTTACAATGGCGACAACAACAACAATGGATCGCGCCGTGTGTATTATAAGACCAAAATGGGGGAAAACGTGTGCTGGTGGTCACCGGTGCTCGGGAGAGGACTTTCATTCAAGGATTGCTTGATGTATGTATGTTCACGTACTTTTAATACGATACCGCTCATATAAAGCAGGCAACAAAACGTTATGTAGCCTAGCAAGCTAGTGCTAGCACTAACGGTTGTACGTAAACATATCGGCTTTATGTTGAATCATGCTCTAAAGTTTCGGTGTGTGTGAAGTAATTTAATTACAATAAAGTAATTTCATTACATTAAGTTATCAACCATTATTATATATTGTAATGTTGGTTTGACCTGACTGGTTAGAATACATGACCTGAATAGAGAATACTTCAAGATACTCAGTATACAGTACACAAGTATATACAGTAAATGAACAAGTCATTTAAATAGACACATTGCTCCACCTTGTGATTGGATCGGTTATCGTTTTTTTAAACCGCCTGATCGGTGATCGGCCCCAAAAATGTGTGAAGCCTAATTTAGAGTCTTCAATTATCCTACCATACATGTTTTTGGTATGTGGGAGGAAACCGGAGTACCCGGAGAAAACCCACGCAGGCACGGGGAGAACATGGAAACTCCACACAGACGAGGCCGGATTTGAACCCAGGTCCTCAGAACTGCCACAAAAGTAATTGGAGGAAAAAAAAAATTGCCAATGAAAATCAGACATCGCTTTTGAGTTGCGGTTCATCTGAATCATTTTTAAAAAGCAAGCTAATGAAACAGGCCTGGACAAAAATGATGGCACCCTTAATTATTTGCAGCACAACCTTTTGAGACAAATACTGCAATCAAACGATTTCTGTAACTCTCAGAATTCTGCACCTGTCGACAGGTATTTCGGCCACCTCCTTGTGAGTAAACTGCTCCAGTGTGTGTGTGTGTGTGAGGTTTATAAAGGCAAGAGATATGACTGTATCAGTAGCAGATTCCATAATCAATACAAAATCCGCCCGGAATCCTTAGATACATCGGTTGTAGGGCTGTGGACCGGATATCCCGAGGCTAGGAATCGATTGCCTGACGCTTTACAGTTGTCATCTCTCAAAACAAGTGCGAGAGCTTTGCGCCGTTGAAGTAACGTTATGCTTACAACCAAAAAACAGCAGTGGGAGGCAATACCGACACTACAAGTTTAACTGCATTTCTCTCTCAACATCAAATAGCTTTTCAGTAGTTAGGCTACTTTTGTGGTCACAGCAATAGCAAAGTAGCGTTCACGGACGCTACATTTTCCCCAGCAGATGTAAACATTGAATGCAACATGACGTTACGTACCTTATCTGAAGTCCGCGGTCGACACCGGGGCCGGCGGCGAAATGAGCGCCGCAGATTGTAATCATGCAGACAGTATGGCAACGGTGGGGTCCACTTTTACGTTCCAGGATTAGTACTTTGCGACCCCAAGAAGAAACTATCAAGAGAACACACAGCCAGCTAAAGCCAATCGCCAGTTGAGCTAAGCTCGTTCATTATGAATTCAAGTTCAAAAAGTCACTCAGCATGCAGCAAGCAGTATGATTGTTTATTTAAAAAAAAAAAAAAAAAAAAAGAGCCTTGCGTGTGTGCAGTGGCGCTCCTAGTTTGAATGGCCCCGTGTGCAAGTTCTGCTTTGGCTATTGTTTGTGCAGATTATTTTCTCTACAAAATAAACTGTTGCGGTCTATTTAAATAATTATTTGAAAATATAGATATATTGTTTGTTTATTTTTTTACAGTGCCTTAAAGCAAGAATTCTCAGAGACCAGTGGTCTTTTACATGTATGAAAAAAGGGTTGGACAAATGTTATTTTATAGAATTGGAGTTAAGTGAAGGTGGCATGGTGGCCGACTGTTTAGCACATCTGCCTCATAGTTTAATTTTGGTCTCAATTTGCAGTTATTTCGGTGACCTTTTTTTTTTTTTTAATTAACAAAGGGGTTCCAACTATTTTGTCCACCTATATACCGTAATTATTTTTCTTCTTTTTGTATTTTTTTATTTTTATTTTTATTTTATTTTTTTTAAATGTGTTTATTTGTTTTGACTGAAATTCTCCTTTTGTGCTCAGCTTGTGTTCCTGCACTCTGACCGTTATGTGGAGTTCCATTCCCAGCACGGTCACTACTACAAAACACGAATTCCAAAGTTTGGAAGGGATTTTTCTTACCATTACCCCTCGTGTGACCTTTATTTTGTTGGATCTAGGTGAGAAAATATTAGGCATTTGTCAGATTTTGAGACGCTATTCGAACAAATTTCTTATTTTACATATTTTCGTCCAGTTCCGAGATCTATCGACTGAATCTTGAACAAGGCCGCTTCCTGAACTCACTTCAGACAGATGCTGTGTAAGTGTGACAAAGCCTTTTCGAGTAGGAATGCTCCACTCAAACTTCATTAAGTGACAAGGCTTTTTCTCTGTGTTGCTTATTTTTACATCCTCCACCAGGGAGCACAATGTGTGTGACATCAACCCTGTCCATCATTTGTTTGCCAGTGGAACCTCTGAGGTATGTGCTATCTCTTGCTGCGTGTACAGCTGTATTGTAACTTAATAAATTACAGTATCGTACCATTCATTTTTTTCAGTTCAATTTAAAAAAAAAAAAAATTAGATTCATTAAACACCATGGGAACATATTCTTCAGAAGGCTAATTTATTATATACGAAAACTAAATCATGAACTATTTCACTGATTTTAGTGAATCTATATAATGTACGAGTTCTATGTTTTTGAATTGAACTACTGAAATATAGTTATGTGCAATATTGTAATTTATTATTGTGTATCTATAAAACAAGGCATAGTTTATGCGTGGACACAAGCAGTACAGTTGTGGTAGTAGCTGATGATTGGATGAAATTACATTTTAACAAATCATATATTGATGAAAACCGATTATTTCAAGTAGAGATGAACACCGAGATGTTAGCCGAAGCTTTATTCAGACATGGACCAATAAAAGACCTTTTTTGACTGCCTTTTGTTTTATGGCCAGCAATTTTTTCACTGCCTGCCATATGATGTCAACACCGCCATCAGCAAATCATTTTTGGGTAATTGAGTGAATACCTCTTGTTCTTAGAGCTCATGTGTCCTATGTATTAAACAGTTCAGGGATGTACAATATATTAGCAAAACTTTCATTCATGTTAACACCTGTGTCTTCCCTGCCATAACTGATCTCACACATGCCCTAAATCTCACCGTGTTCAACAGCTGAACATTCGCTCTGCCAACCTACTGTACCCCCAACATAATGTTTTAAATTGTAATACTTTATTAACCCATGCTTTAGATGCTTGAAAAAAATTAGGGTATATATGTTGACATCTACACAAGTTACGTTGAGTTTTTCAATTTTCCTAGAACAACATACAGAAATAGGTATTGTGCCCCCAAAGTGTCAATGCATCTAAATTGTTTGTCTGACTATTTGTAAATTGTTATGTTGTAGTTACAAAGACCCCCTCTTTTTTTCTCTTTCAGTTTCAGTGGTATGCATTTTGTAACTCAGAATATCCCCACATTTCACTGACCTGTGTTCCTGTTTGCTTGTTAGGGAAAGGTGGAATGCTGGGACCCTCGTGTCTGGAAGCGAGTGGGCCTTCTGGACTGTGCCCTGAGCAGCCTCACAGAAGGAATGGAGTATGTTGTCATTATTTATAGATCAATGTCTTCTTTTGTCATTTTATCTAATTATATGTTACCATTTCTGCTACTTGGATATTTTCATTGGATTGTTTACAGAGTTCAGAGTTTGCCCTCAATAAGTGCACTGAAGTTTAGCGGTTCGCTCATCATGGCAGTAGGCACCAGCACTGGTCAGGTACGTGATAACATCCCTCGATGGCTGTGTTAGAGGCACAGAAGAGGCCTTAACAGTAACATCAATTGGAAGATAGAAATGATCATTGTTTTTAAACAAGATATTTGCTTTCACTTCGAGCAAGACTTTTTTGCATTTGCAATAATTCAATGCTGTATTTTCACCCCAACCACAAACACACTCCGGGGTTGATTAGATGGAATTGAAAGTGATATTTCAAGAATTCTCTCCTTCTTAACAAAGGTGCTGTTGTATGACCTGCGCTCCAGCCAGCCGCTGCTTGTGAAAGACCACTTCTACAACCTGCCCATCAAGTCTCTCAATTTCCATGACCAAATGGACCTGGTTGTGTCGGCAGACGCTAAAATAATAAAAATCTGGAACAAAGACAGTGTAAGACTAACAGACATGACTAGAATATACAGTGTATATTCATATAGGTCAGTTGGATTGCTAATCATGGGTATGATCCCGCATGTTTGTATATCATGTCTTCATATTACTTATGTAAGTCAGTGCAACAAAGATGTTCAAAAACAAAGAAATACTTGACTTAATGTTTTTTTTTTCTGCTCACCACAGGGCAAAATGTTTTCCTCAATCCAGCCTGAGAGCAACATTAATGATATTTGCATGTACCCCCAGTCAGGTGAGAATACTCCTCCAAAATAACTTGAATTGATGACTGATGCAGGGGAAAGGCAACTGTGACCGTACCAAAAACTGATCGAGTTAAAAAACAAATGGATTTGTCTAAGCTATGAATATATATGGTTTATTTTGTGTATCAAATGAGACTATATACAATTTTTTTCACATTTTTAAATTGTTTTTTATTGAACATATAAACGTGACAGAAGACATTATCATTATTATTATGATGGAAAGTAATTTACAAACAGTTCCCAGGTGTCTTAATAAAATGTCTCTAACATTCTGAGGTCAAAGTTCACATAGGATAAAGAATTAAATTTCTAAGACAACCTCCATTTGTAACATTGGTTGAAATGGAGAGTTTTTTTTTTTGTCTCATCCATGTGCACGACGACTTGCTTTTTCACTTGAATGCAACTTCCATCCATCCATTTTCCATACCGCTTATCCTCCTTGTTTTGGAAATACGGTAGCAACCTCAAGTGTATGTGGTGCGCTCTTCCACCTCTAGATGGTGCCATCTACTCTTGTAAGGTTGCCTTGCTTATAGTTCATCCATTTTCTACCGCTTATCTGAGGTCACGTTGCGGGTGCAGTAGCTTTAGCAGGGACACCCAGACTTTCCTCTCCCCAGCCACTTCATCCAGCTCTTCCGGGGAGATCCCTAGGCCTTCCCAGGCCAGCCGAAGGACGTAGTCTCTCCAGCGTGTCCTGGGTCGTCCCCGGGGTCTCCTCCTGGTGGGACGTTCCCGGAACACCTCACCAGGGAGACCCCAAGATACTTGAACTCCTCCACTTGGGGCAGGATCTCATCCCCGACCTGGAGAGGGCACGCCAACCTTTTCCAACTGAGGACCATGGTCTCAGATTTGGAGGTGCTGATTCTCATCCCAGCCGGTTTACACTCTGCTGCGAACCGCTCCAGTGAGAGTTGGAGATCACGACCTGATGAAGCCAACAGAACCACATCATCTGCAAAAGGCAGAGATGCAATACTGACGCCCTCTATGTCTCTGCTGTGCCTTGAAATTCTGTCCATAAAAGTTATGAACAGAATCGGTGACAAAGGTCAGCCTTGGCGGAGCCCAACCCTCACCGGAAACGAGTCCGATTTACTGCCTCATATATGGACCAAACTCTGACTCCGGTCGTACAGGGACTGAACAGCCCGTATCAGGGGGTTCGGTACCCCATACTCCCGAAGCAACCCCCATAGGACCCCCCGAGGGACACGTTTGAACGTCTTCTACAAGTCACCACGACAGGCACCGACCACCTTACGGCCACAGCTCCGGTCGGCCGCCTCAGCAATTGAGGCGTGGAACATGGTCCACTCGGACTCGCCTCCTCCGGAACATGAGCAAAGTTCTGTTGGAGGTGGGAGTTGAAACTCCTTCTGACAGGGGATTCTGCCAGACGTTCCCAGCAGACCCTCACAATACGTTTGGCCCTGCCACATCGGACCAGCATCTTCCCCCACCATCGGAGCCAACTCACCACCAGGTGGTGATCAGTTGACAGCTCCGTCCCTCTCTTCACCCGAGTGTCCAAGACATGCGGCCGCAAGTCCGATGACTCAACCACAAGGTCGATCATCGAACTGCGACCCAGGGTGTCCTGGTGCCAAGTGCACGTATGGACACCCTTATGCTTGAACATGGTGTATGTTATGGGCAATCCGTGATGACCACAGAAGTCCAATAACAGAACACCGCTCGGGTTCTGTTCGGGGGGGCCGTTCCTCCCAATCACGCCCTTCCAGGTCTCACTGTCATTGCCCACGAGCATTGAAGTCCCCCAGCAGAACGATGGAGTCCCCAGTGGGAGCGCTCTCCAGCACCCCTTTAAGGACTCCAAAAAGGGTGTGTACTCTGAACTGCTGTTTGTTGCATAGGCACAAACAACAGTCAGGACCCGTACCCCCACCCGAAGGCGGAGGGAGGCTACCCTCTCGTCCACCAGGGTGAACCCCAATGTACATGCGCCGAGCTGGGGGGCAATAAGTATAACCACACCTGCTAGGCACCTCTCACCGTGGGGAACTCCAGAGTGGAAGAGAGTCCAACCCCTCTCGAGAGAACTGGTACCAGAGCCCAAGCTGTGTGTGGAGGCGAGTCCGACTATATCTAGTATATCTATATCTTATAGATATACTATATCAAACATTTGGTTAGGGTGAAAAATACAGATAGAGACTTTTTAAAGGGGTATCTGTCATCTTTCATAAATTTGAAAAAACATTCCCTGAAACACACTTTCACAGTCCTCATTCAATACAAATTACAGTCTCATCCCTTAAACTGACATTGAGTTTATAAGGACCAGTAGTAGTAGCACACTGCAATATTTAACCCTGCAAATACATTGTTTATACACAAGCTTTGCTGCTTCTGTCATCATTCTGCCTCCGTGTGCGTTTGACAGGTATGCTTTTCACCGCCAATGAAGATCCAAAGATGAACACATTCTACATTCCGGTGAGTGAATTTCATATTTTTTTCTTTCAGCATCCCACTAGTAGCAATCACAAACCCTCAACCTGACACGAAGTTTTGACGCAATAAAGGATGTGATCTGATTTGCTTATTGGCATGCGCACAGTGGCTCAAAGCCTGTAACATATGAGGACTCACGAGAGAATGACTGGGAGCTTGAGAGGGGTGAATGTTTGTGGACTTTGTGTGTTTGAATTTTGTGTTCCAGGATTGTGTGACACACATCTGTCCATATCAACTCGGTGAAATGCCATGATTATTTAGCCGGGGGGGGGAATTATGAGCAGTGGTTAGTAAGATGTAGCAATCAAAGCAAACACACTGATTTGAGTTATTGGACTCTATAGAGATATTTTCACATTATATACTGTGTATACAGATTGATGGTGCGGACACACAATTGTTTCGGGTTATCATGGACCCATAATTTACAAAATTAATCTGAGCTATCTGCAAACAAAGACAAAACTTGTACCCTATGATTGTGACCTTAAACTCCTGATTTTAAATGTTATTATATACTGCTTTTCCCAGGTTGTCTCTCTTCTGTAATTACATAAAAAGATGATAGCCAAGGATAGGGAATACAATCGTCTTATCCCACAGGGATACATTGGATTTAAAATCCTTGACCTGCCTTGCCCTGTGAAGCCCATTGTAGTTTTTTTATTTTTTATTATTATTATTTTTTTTTTGCTTGCAAATTTGCAGAATGCTGGTACTATATTTGGAACATTGCCTTTTACATGATTATTATTATTAGTACTTTAGAAGCACTTGTAGTATAGTGGTATATGCTGTTGCCATTCTGATTGAAACTGAAAATATGTCGAGGCCTCTCAGTGTTTCAACTATGTTATAGTGTATCAGTGTTGGTTTACAGAACAAGTCTGCATCCAAGAACATCATCGCCATTTTAGAAGTTGAGCAGTTCGATGATATTTGATCTTGCCAATGCAAAATTTTGATTGAAATTTTATTTTATAATTTATTTAGGTAGTTAGCCCAGTCACCAATTTAATTTGAGATCTGTGTTTGTATGAGTGCAGGCTCTTGGCCCAGCACCTCGTTGGTGTTCCTTCCTAGATAACCTGACAGAGGAGCTGGAGGAGAGCCCTGAGAGCACTGTGTATGACGACTACAAGTTTGTCACCCGCAAGGACCTGGAAACTTTGGGTGAGAGCTTGTCATTCATTTCTCCTCCTTATCATGTGGGGAAATATGCAATGAACAACTATGTTTGTCCTTCTTTAAAGGAGACATATAATGCACAGTTTAAAACAGTTCCCAGAGGCCTTAATAATAGATCTGTGACATCTATCTGTCAAAATGGAAAATTAGAATGACAGCACACTTAACATCCACTTGTCACGTTTTGGGTCAAATCATTCGGTTTTGGGGGGTGGTTCTTCAAATACTGAGCACCGATTTCGATTATGACAACCTTAGGCAGAGCTAGGGCATGCGACATTTCCGACTCCTCTGCAACATAAATTTTTTTTAAAGCAACAAGCAACAAATCTAGTGTCTTTGTGGCATTATTGGAGACCATGTGACCTCCCTCCAGAGCACATTTTCACCCATCTTCATCCACACGGCAAATGAAGGGCACTTGGGCAAAGCTACAATCAGTAATTTAACCAATAAAGTGAGTGTCCATAAAGATTGGACAGCATTTTTACGCCTAGACACAAATACAGTACTGTACCCCCAAACCCACGTCACCAACTTAGCTGAACATTCGCTTAAGTATTGACTGTCAGAAGCTATTAGCACTGGTAGGTAATGCTAATATGTGCTAACACTACAGCTCTGCTTCCCTTTCGGCTTTGACATGCTGTCAAAGTGCTTCTCGGTAGTCCGGCAACCGGACTTCGGCTGTCACTTAGCAAAGGCCTAGGTGATAGGAGCTTGGCTGCCCAATCATGTTGTGGGTGTTATATACTGCAATTGTGATGTCACAATTCGGCAGAATTCTGAACAGCTTCTTCAAAGACACATTTTCAGAAATTGAGATAGTCGCCAGCACGGCGTGACCCTAGTGAGGATAAGCGGTTCATAAAATGGATGTATGTACTCGATTGTTTAAAAGAAATTAAAAAGTACATTTTCTACAATACTATGTCCCTTTTATAATGCATGGCTGTTATTGAGATAGAGACTTACTGAAAAAGTGTTCAGGTTTATAATGCTTGTACGACAGGGTAAAACCTCCCTATTTAATGCCAACCTAACTTTGGATGGATCGCAGGTGGCTAAGCAGAGCTTCTGAGGCTTTTTGTCAAGAACTCCAATGCGTGGGGGATGGAGTAAGGAGGGTTGGGGGTTGTACCCCTGTGGAAGGGTTGAATGAACATTGGAATGCATGCTCAGCAGTAAAGAGATCAAATGACAAGGAGCAAAGAAGTGGTTGGCTGCTGTCGAATAACAGTGGGGAGCAGAGGTGTTGATTTACAGAAGCTGTGTAACGTGGCCTGTTGCATAACCTTAAGTAAAGAACGTTTACATACTCTGAGGCAACAAATACTATATAAAATTGCGTCAACTCAGAATGGGAAGACTCCTTCTCTCTAAAAGTGTTTAAAAGTGCTACAGCACTGCACAATGTAGTTAGATGCGTATGAATGGCTGGGAGCGGCTGACTAAGCAGAATGGCTCAGTACGGTATTTATTTCAATGAGGCTTTTCTCACAATATTAGTCATTCAATTTAGTCATGCATTTATTTCACTGGGGCAGATTTAATTTGTTCAACAACTAATTTCTCTTCCCGAGAAGCCTTTTCCAACACTTCTATGGATGCACTGTATTTTAGTGTCCGCTATTTAGAATTGTAGCAGTCATTCATCTCATAAATGTAGCGACATGTACATCATAAACCTCTTTTAAGTCCATAAAAAAATTATTTCTCAAAAGTCTTTCAAACTAAATAAATCCTTACTTTGCGTTTTTTTTTTCTTACTGTGTAGGTCTTTCTCATCTGGTGGGATCATCCCTCCTGAGGGCGTACATGCATGGCTATTTCATGGACATCAGGCTCTACCATAAGGTATGTTGTTGCACGACAGATGCAGTATTTGATTGGCTGGTAAATTATGATTTTTATGAGCATGATTTAAATTTGAAATGTGTTGTATTAATTTGCCAGTGTAATTTTTTTTTGTTTCTCAGGTCAAAAGCATGGCAAATCCTTTTGCTTATGAGGAGTATCGTAAGGATAAGATCCGACAGAAGATTGAAGAGACGAGGACCCAGCGAGTACTGGTTAAGGTGAGAAATTCCGACACCATTAAAAGATTCTTCCAGTTCGTGTTTATACTGTTGTTGCACCACATTGTTGAGACGAGGGTGCCAAATTGTTCGTCTGTAGAATTCATCTTTCACGGTTTAAAAAATACGAACCATGCGATGAAAAGAAGCACCTCTTTTGTTTTATCACCGCACTTAAAAACTGCAATTAAGTACTTGAGTACAGTCAAACAAAAAGCCTTTGAGCAGTTCTCTGTGTAGAACGTCAAGATCCACCCCTCGATTAATCTGGAACCTGTTACATTTCTATTGAGACTTCAAGAATCAAACTAATGGGTATCTGTGGCTTGATGTGCTAGTTTGGTTTAGGAATCAAATGTTTATTGAAAAAATAATGTGAAGGATGATTTTCTCCGCCAGTCCTTCGCGTGTTCGTTGGATTTCGGATGATGAGAATGTTGGGGTCAGAATCAGAGACTGGAAATGAACTTCTTTAAGATCTTTATTGCAGAATATTCTGGGCACAATTGTTCGACAGGCAAAGGCTGCAGCTGCACAAATGTGCTCAAATGTGCGCTTTCTCAGCGTTCAGTGCAAGATTTTATACATGGTTCAGGGCGGTGTTTAAAGCTTGAGCAGGGCGGATCCAAGGTCACAGCAATATCTCTTCTTGGCACAAAACATCCTGTTCTGCGGCTGACATGTAGTTTTCACAGTTATGTGATTATCAGAACATTTTAATACTGAGGTTAGGTTACACAACATAACAGTGCAAAAAATAACTCTATGTATGATCATGACATCAGTATATCACGTGCGAGTGCCTTCAATAATCAACAATGTGGCCTTTATAAGAGGGAGTGCACAATAATGACTGTCGACAAAACTTTGTAGTAAAGATTGTCATTTTTTTTTAGTAATAATCCTGACTGAAGGCGGCACGGTGGACGACTGGTTAGCACATCTGCCTCACAGTTCTGAGGACCGGGGTTCAAATCCCGGCCCCGCCTGTATGGAGTTTGCATGTTCTCCTCGTGATTGCATGGGTTTTCTCCGGGCACTGGGCCAATGGCAGGGCACATAGAAACAAACAACCATTGGCACTCACATTCACACCTACGGGCAATTTAGAGTCCTCAATTAACCTACCATGCATGTTTTTGGGATGTGGGAGGGAAACGGTGTACCCGGAGAAAACCCACGCAGGCACGGGGAGAACATGCAAACTCTACACAGGCGGGTCCGGGATTTGAACCCCGGTCCTCAGAACTATGAGGCAGATGTGCTAACAAGTCTTCCACCTTGCCGCCCTCGTGATTACCATTTTAGGTTAAAAAAAAAAACCATTCAGATCACTCATACGTCATGTTATATGTCCATTACACATGTAATAGTGTCTTAAAAACGCTTACTGACAAATGGACAGTGGCCAAATGGTTCTGGGCGGCGCAAATTGGTTCCGGGCGATGCAAATGGGCTTTTATTAATACTTTTTACTGCCTTGAGGGAGAAATGTTTGCGTCGACCCTTTTTTGTGGTTGATTTAGCCAAGTTACCATTTTTTTCACAGCCCTAATTAAAAAAATACCTTCAACCAACACTGCAATGTGTTCCAGAATGGAAAAGGAGTATATAATGTTCAACAAACACCACGACTATGTTCTCAAGCACCAATAACTGTGTACTAACAAGTCTTCCACCTTGCCGCCCTCGTGATTACCATTTTCACAAGATGGCTGCCGGGGTGCAGCCACACAGTTTAGTAGGTCCTGTGCGTTTGCTTAAAAAGTCATCCAAAGATCAAATAGGACCATGGATTATGCTATCAACGTATTCCTTTGCTGTTTGGATAACCCTCTATCTTCTGCTAAGTTCAACATGTCCAAGAAAAAGGGGCATTCTAACCTTGTATCCAGCCAGATGGAGTCAGCACATGCTATTCACAAGGGTACTGGACTATGGCCATGCTAGGCCACCCCCAGGTGAGCAGAAACAGGCTGTCACAGGCAAACCACTCCTGGGTGTTTTTAATCTCTTGCTGATACTTCTTTTGGCTGGTGATGTTGAACTAAACCCTGGGCCACTGCTAGCTGGGCCTCCACCTCTGCTACCTGGGCCAACATCACTGCCAACTGGGCCTTTACCTCGAGCAGCCGGGCTAACACCAATGCTAGATCAGCTAACATCATTGCTAGCTAGGCTTCCACCTCTACCGGCTGGGCCTCCACCTCTGCTTGCTGGGCCTCTACCACTGCTAGTTGGGCCTCCACCACTGCGAGCTGGGCCTCCACCACTGCTAGGTGGGCCTCCACCACTGCTAGGTGGGCCTCCACCACTGCTAGGTGGGCCTCCACCACTGCTAGCTGGGCCTCTACCACTGCCACCTGAGCCAACACCACTGCTAGTTGGGCCTCCATCACTGCTAGCTGGGCCTCCACCACTGCTGGCCGGGCCTCCACCAGTGCTAGCTTGGCCTCCACCACTGATAGCTGGGCCTCCACCTCTGCTAGCTGGGCCTCCACTACTGCTAGCTGGGCTTCCGCCTCTGCTGGTTGGGCCTCTGCCTCTGCTAGCTGGGCCTCTACCACTGCCACCTGGGCCAACACCACTGCCAGTTGGGCCTCCATCACTGCTAGCTGGGCCTCCACCACTGCTGGCCGGGCCTCCACCACTGCTAGCTTGGCTTCCACCACTGCCAGCTGTACCTCCACCACTGCCGGCTGGGCCTCCACCACTGCCGGCTGGGCCTCCCCCTCTGCCGGCTGGGCCTCCACCTCTGCCGGCTGGGCCTCCACCTCTGCCGGCTGGGCCTCCACCTCTGCCGGCTGGGCCTCCACCTCTGCCGGCTGGGCCTCCACCACTGCCGGCTGGGCCCCCACCACTGCCGGCTGATGCGGAAGCTGGCAGCGTAAAGCTATATGCAAACATTGCCAATAAAAGAAACAGGGGGCTTCCAAACCCCGCAATACTAAAGCACCGGAAATGCAGGGTGTTCCAAACCGTTAATAACTCTAAATTAATATGGGACTCAGCACGTAAACCAAAAGGCATTATTTGTGCACACTTAAATATACGAAGCATTTTAACAAAAAGTGATCAGGTCAAACACCTTCTCACTGACTCAAATATTGACTTCCTCTCCCTATCTGAGGCATGGCTCCATGAATCTTCGCCCTCAGCAATACTATCTGTACCTGGTTATAAAATGTTTAGAAACGACAGACAGGGTTCTAAGGGAGGAGGTGTTATGATTTATGCCAAGGACACTTTTAATTGTAATGAAATACATGTTACATATGAGAATGGATTAGAATTTATTGGACTAACTGTTTCTTTGTCACAGCAAATGTCTTTTATTCTTGTAGTTATTTATAGGCCTCCCTCATCAAATGCCGCTTTTTATGAAAAGCTGGAAATTTTACTGAAACAACTCAATCTTGCAGAAGAGGTGATAATAATGGGTGACCTAAATGTTAATTGGGAAGTTAACAAAGTTAGGAAACAATTGAAAAGGGTCATGGATGATATGGATATGACTCAGGTAATTAATGGCCCTACGAGAATTACAAACTCCACCCGAACTCAGATTGATCTAGCTTTTACTAATAGGCCAGAAAGGATCTTGAAGCCATACAATATGCTCACAGGATTGTCTGATCACAATCTTATAATGGTCACAAGAAAATTAAATAAAAAGCGCTTCAAACCCTTGGCCACCACTGAATCCAATAGGATACCAAAACATGAACAACAAAATTTCCAAGATTCTATCCAAGAAGTAAACTGGGATGTATTACTTGCTGGTAAAAATTTAGATGATGATTGTTCTAAATTTGCCAACAAAATACAAAAAATTATTATACAATTTACACGGATAATTAAACTAAAAGCTAGAAAGAATGGCCTTCCTTGGTTAAACACATTTATTCTGAAACTGATGAAAGAACGCGATCATTCCTTGAAATTGTCGGTCAAATCAGGATACAATAGACACCACTTTATTTCACTGAGAAATAGGGTAGTGAAAGAAAATGAAAATCTAAAGCTGACTTTTTCATTACTGCTTTGAATAGTGCTAAGGGAAATTCAAAAATAACCTGGAATTATATTAAAAAACTATTGGGTAATACACAAAATAACAACAAAACTAATGCAAATTAAATTAAATGGAAACATCCTGACGGAACCTCAAGTGATGGCTGATGCTTTTAACAACTACTTCATTGAATCTGTGTCAGAAATCTCCTCTAAATTTGCAGTAAAACAAAGGAAGGAATACCCTGCATTGTCTGCAACGCAGTTCTTTACTATTACAAATATTACTGAGACCAAAGTTATTGATTTAATTCATTCACTCAAACCATCTAAGGCAAAGGATGTTTTTGGAATGGACACGAACATGCTCAAAGATCTAGGTTCAACTCTTGCTACTCCTATTGCCTCAATCATTAATCTTTCAATTTCATCTGGTCACTTTCCAAAGGCCTGGAAATCTGCTATTGTTACCCCTGTCTTTAAATCCGGTGACTCAAATTGTCTGAATAACTACCGACCTATAAGCATTCTTCCGGCCATTTCCAAAGTTGCAGAAAAATGGGTGTCAGAGCAGATTGTCCATTATTTAAACAGCAGCTCTCCCTCTCTCCACGCCATGCAGTTTGGTTTCAGATCCAAGCATTCCACTGAAATGGCTACATGCCTCTTCATTGAGAAAATTAAATCTTCTCTCGACAAGGGTGGAGTTGCAGGGGCGGTGTTCTTGGACCTCAGGAAAGCTTTCGATACAGTAAATCACTCTGTTCTTCTTACCAAGCTCTCAAAATTTAACTTCTCTCACAAAGCTGTGAGCTGGATTGAATCATATCTGCATGACCGAACACAATCTGTATCAGTTAACAACTACAGATCAGAGTCTCTTAGGCTAACCTCTGGAGTCCCTCAGGGATCAATATGAGGCCCCCTTTTATTTCGTCTTTATATCAACGATTTGCCCACTGTTTGTTCTGAAGCAGAGTGCGTAATGTATGCAGACGACACGGTTTTCTTTGTTCATGGTCGCTCCAAAGATACTGTTGCTGCTAAACTCACTAATACAATGTCCTGTGTCACAACTTGGTTGCAGGAGTGCTGTCTACAGCTAAACGTTTCTAAAACTGTAGGCATGTATTTCACTAAAACAAATAGAGTATCACCTGACCCCGACATACTTGTTAATGGAGAAAAAATGCAAATTGTCAGCCAATACAAATATCTTGGGTTAATAATAGATTCACAGCTTTCCTTTAAAGCCCATATTGACAAATTGTGTAAAAATATCAAATTAAACCTCGCAAATTTTCGTGCAATTCGAAATGAAATGTCAACTGAAACCGCAAAAATTTACTTATATTCAATGATTCTTAGTCACTTTAACTATTGCATAACCAGTTGGTCCCAGGCTGGTCAGAGTGCAAAAAAACCATTGGAAGTTTTGTACAAACAAGCAATTAAAGTGATGGATAAAAAAACCAAGGCACTATCATCACTGTGCAATTTTAAAAAAATACAGTCTTTTAAACTGGGACAGTCTTCCAATATTTGCAGATTTAAATTTGATTTATAAAGTACTGCATGATTTGGCTCCAGCTCCTCTGGCTGAGTTCATCAGCCAAAGAAACCGCTCTGAGCGTGTCACTCGAGGCTCTGTCAGAGGTGACTGTCTCATTCCTCTGCGCAGGAGCACTTTCAGTAAGTCAGCCTGGTCAGTGAGGAGCGCTGGTGAGTGGAACTCAGTACCTGAGGAGGTTAAACTGCTTACAACATACAAGGCCTTCACAAAAAAACTGAAAATGTGGTTAGTTAACACCTATAGCTGCCAACACTAAAAGACAAGTATGTTATGATGTTTTTTTTTTTTTTTTTTTTTTTTTTTGTTATGATCAAATGATTTGTGGTTTTATTCTCTCTTAATAGTAAGTCTCTATGTATCCTGTTTTATATTATATTGTCTTGTAGATGTATTTTACTGCTTTTTTACATCATGGCCAGGGGACTACAGATGAAAACTAGCCTTCTGGCTAATTCTGGCTTTTTTAACCATGTGTATTTCATGTGTTTTATGAAATTGCATTGTCCCCTTTCAAATAAACTGATTAATAATAATAATAATACTAGCTAGACCAAACTGCCAGTAACCAAATGATTAAACATATTTTACCATTGCAAACAGTGTGCTGTCAAAGTAAACGGTGGCCTTTGTGTGTGATTGTGTGTCTGTTTGTCAAATGTTGCTTTTCCTGAGTCAGGCATTGCCCAAAGTCAACAAGGAGCTGGCTTTGAAGCTGATGGAAGAGGGTGACGAAGTGGAGTTGGCTTCCAGGAAAAAGAAGGGCAAGGTAGGCAGACTTGGAAAAGAGTATTTGCCGATGCCAATGAATTTGCCATACTTATTTCCCTGTTGAAATTGCAGGCTCTACCCACCATTTTGGGCGACAACCGTTTCAAGGTGATGTTTGAAAACCCAGACTATCAAGTGGATGAGCAGAGCGAGGCGTTCCGCCTGCTCAACCCCATCGTCTCCAAAGTTAGCCAGAAGAGGAAAAAGCAGTTGCGGCTACTAGCTCAAGATGCTACTTCACAAGTAATGCTCCATTTAACTATACATTTGTCAGGAAGTGTACATTACAAATGAATACCCGCAGCTTAAAATACAATTAGCCTGCACTCAAGAATATCGCATCAATAACTCTGCCACCTATTTACAGGAGGATCAGGAAAATGAGGAGGAGGGTCGAGCCAGTTCTGAGGAGGAAAGCTCAGATGATGAAAAGAGCTGGGTGGAGGAGGTGAGGGAGCAGCGGAGACTGCTCTGGCAAGAGGAGCGAGACCGCCAGTATCAGCAGAGGAAGGACACTGACCGCAACACAGTCTTGCTGGAGAGCAAATGCAGTGAAGGGCAGAAAAGCTTCATCACGGCTGAGAACAAGAAGCGGAGCCAGCCTCAGTTCTATCAGATTAAAAGCGGGGAGGAGTTTCGCAGTTTTAATGACGTGTCACGCAAGCAGAAACTTCAGAAGTATGTCCTATTCTCAGCAGGAGTACAGTGGACCCCCGCTATTTGTTGAGGATGGGCACCGGGCGAGACCACGAATAGCAAAAATCTTCAGATAATTGATGCCCATTATAATTGCACTGAAGGGAAAAAAAAGATTGGGGGGTAAAACACCAATAAATGTTTTTGGGGTTGGATTACAGGGTTGGGGGGGAAATCAGCGTAGAGGTGAATCCGCCGGTGCCGAACTGCGGATATACGGGGGTACACTGTACCTGCTTTCTCCAAGTCATAATATTACAGAAGGGTTATCAGCAAGAAATACTTCAAACATGCATTTACTGTCCATTTGTTTTCAGCACTATACTCAATGAAAATGTTTTTGTTAATGTGTGTACCTCAGGGCATCCCTGGAGGAGCGTCTGAAGTTAGAGGAACACTCTGGAACCAGCAACGTGGCTGACACCACAGTGGGCAGCAAACAGCTTACTTTTAGACTCAAAAAGGTACAGTGCTCATGTCTCACTCCCAAAATATAGTATGTATAAAATAAAATAAAATGTAGTCACGCATTAAGAGACTCCATAAAATGCTGTAAATCACTTGAGAAGACATGATCTGAAATGTTAAATGGCCTAAAATATTTTCAAGGAGTGATATTATTTGACTGGCAACAACAGCTTAGCGACTAAGCAAGAAGCAAAACATCCATACCCAGAAGACTCTCTGGTTCAAACTCTAATCTTTGCCTACATCTGCCAAGCATTTATATATTTTTTTTAAAAAAGCATGCAGCAGAGGTAGGGTAACGGCATCCCCTTGTGTACATTGCAGTCTGAGCAGCAAAGGAAGCAGCAGCAGGCGGAGCGGGACCACCATGAGGAGAGGAAGAAGCTAAGACGATCAGCCGGACACCTGAGCAGCGCCCGTGGGAGGGGCTGGGCAGGTGGCATAAGAAGAGGACGAGGACGAGGACGAGGACGAGGAAGAGGACTGCACTGAGGAGGGAAGCCCCATCTGCAGCTCAAGTCAAAGCTACACCAATTAGGCAGATGTCCTGAATAGCTAAAGGTTGATGTTTTTAAAACACGTGTCAAGTGGTCAAGGCTAAAACTGACAACAGATGGATGTATGTATGCTTTTATTATATATATATATATATATATATATATATATATATATATATACATACACACACACACACACACACACATTCATTTGTTTTTGTTGAATACTGAGGACATTTACATTCAGATAAAAAAAAATGAATATGAGACAAAAGTTCAGAATCCCAGCTTTCATTTCATGGTATTTACATCGAGATGTGTTAAACAACTCGGGACAGAGAATCCTTTGTTTGAAACCACCCACTTTTCAAGTGAGCAAAATTATTGGAAGATGTGATTGATGGGTGTTTTCCAGTTGTTCTGGTGTTGCCTTTTAGATTGATTGCTCAAACATTAGCTAGTTCTTGTTTTTGGCTTTGGGTTTTACCTATGAAAACTGCATCTGCTATTAAGCAAACATGAGGACCCAAGTGGTCTATGGGAGAAAAGCAAACCATTTTGAAGCTGAGAGGAAGGAAAATCAATCAGAGCTATTGCACAAATATTGGGCATAGCCAATACAACAATTTGGAATGTCCCGAAAAAGAGAAACTACTGGTGTACTGAAAAACAGACATCGAACAGGTCGGCCAAGGGTATCAACACCAGTTGATGAAAGAATCATTGTGAGAGCTGTGAAGAAACACCCAAAGACAAGTCACTGATGTCACTGCCAAACTGCACATGGCAAGGATGAAGGTATCACATTCGTATATACTGTATACATGTATAGATACAGCGGCTGAAATAAGTATTTAACACGTCACCGTTTTTCTCACTAAATATATTTTCAAAGTCGCTATTGACAAATTATTACCAGATGTTGGGACAACCCAACTAATCCATACATTATAAGAAAGAATAACAAATAAGACCAGAAATTAAGTTGTATGTAATGTGAAATGACACGGAAAAGGTGGAGGTGCAAAAAGGCATGGAAAGCCAAGACAACACCTAAAATCTCACTGGGGAACACAATTTTTGTTGATCGGTTTGACAGCTGTGTTTAACAAATGTTTGGGTGCGGAATCCAAAATTGATCTCAGTTTTTCTCTATTATGTCAACTTTTTGAAAAAAGTGGAACAAAGGAAATATATACCGATGTAAATAAAACACTAAGCTTGAATAATTACAAGCTTTGAAAACTAAAAAAAACAGCATAAAACGAAATAGAACTTACAACGGTATGCCCATGGATACAAGGTTAAGAGAAAAGCCAGCACAAATTCTCTTAGTTCGAACTATGCCAGCTTTCTGTTTGCAGGTATTGATAGTACTGACTTATTGGGAGGTGCACCTCTCAATTGTGACTGCAAAAACAAATTCCCATGTAGCTGTAGATAAGTCCAATCGTAATCAGCTGGCTCATTACTACAGATAATCAGTGGAATTTTGCTTATCTGGAGGGTAAGCTGTGGAGAAAGAACTTGACGTGCTAGAAAAAAAACTGACTGCAATTTTGGAATCAGCATGCCAATTTTAGTTTTAATCAGCATAGAAATCTAACTCAACAGATTTTTTTTTCTAATTGTTCCCTGATTCAGCCCCGTGTCAGTGCAAATGAATATCAGCTGGTTCAGTCCTAATTGATAACCTAATAAAAGGTCTCCTTGCCAAGGTAAGAGCAGAGAGCTGTCTCAAGACCATCACAAACTATCCACCCATTTTCTGAGCCGCTTATCCTCAAAAGGGAAGGCGGGGTACACCCTGAACTGGTTGCCAGCCAATCGCAGTGCACATACAAACAAACAAACAACCATCCGCACTCACATTCACACCTATGGGCAATTTAGAGTCTTCAATTAACTTACCATGCATGTTTTTGGGATGTGGGAGGAAACCGGAGTGCCCGGAGAAAACCCACGCAGGCATGGGGAGAACATGCAAACTCCACACAGGCGGGGCTGGGGATTGAACTCAGGTCCTCAGAACTGTGAGGCAGACGCTCTAACGAGGCAGACGCTTTAACCAGTCACCCACCGTGCCGCCCATCACAAACTAATTGTTGCAAAACAACGGTGGCATTTGTTACAGGCACATATCTAAGCTTCTGAATGTTCCAGTGTGCAAGGTTGGGGCCATAATACGGAAGTGGACAGCCAATCATACTACCATAAATTTGCCTCGATCAGGCGCTCCTAACAAGATTTCTGACAGAGGAGTGCAAAGAATAATCAGGAGAGATGTCCAAGAGCCAAAGACCACCTGTGGACAGCTTAAAAAAGATCTGGAACTAGCAGGTACTGTTGTCACAAGGAAAACCGTGAGTAACTCGCCGTCACAGACTGTATGCACACTCCACGCAAGACCCCATTGGTGCGGGGGGGGAAAGCAGGTCAAAGCTCGTTTCAGGTTTGCTGAACAACATTTGGACAAGCCCATTAAATACTGGGAGAATATGGTCTGATAAGAGCTAAATTGAACTCTTTGGATGCTATTATGCACACCACGTTTGGAGGAGAAATGGCACTGCACATAACCTGAAAAACACCATACCAACAGTGAAGTTCAGAGGTGGGAACATGATGGTGTGGGGCTGCTTTTCAGCAAATGGTACTGGTAAGCTTAACATTATTGAAGGAAGGATGAATGGTCAAATGTACCGAGGTATTCTTTATAAAAATCTGAGGATGATGAAAATGAAACAAGGGTGAACATTTCATCAGGATAATGATCCAAAACATACTGCCAAGGAAACACTCAATTGGTTTCAAAGGGGGGGGGAAATAAAGCTGGTAGAATCCAATCGAAAATCTATGGAAAGAACTGAAACTCAAGGTCCATAAAAGAAGCCCACGGAACCTTCAAGGTTTTAAGACTGCTTGTGTGGAGGAATGAGCCAAAAACACACTAGAGCAATGCATGTGACTAGTTTCTCCACACAGAAGGTGTCATTGCAAACAAAGGCTTTGGTACAAAGTATTAAATAAATACCAGTTGCCGTGTTCAATACTTTTCCCCTGTGTCATTTCACATGATTACACATAACTTAATTTCTCATCTTATTTGTTTTACTTTCTTTGTATGTATGGATTACTTGGGTTGTTCCCAACATCTGGTGAAATTTTCATGTCAATAGCACCTTGGGAAATATATTTAGTGAGAAAAATGGTGACGTGTTAAATACTTATTTCAGCTGCTGTACATACATGAGATGCAAGGACTCGAGCATATGCTTCAGCCGGGATAAAAGGTGCATTTGAGTGCTTGCTTTTAATAAATGTAGTTCGTTCTATTGTTCTTTGCTGGACTGTACATTACAACAATTCTTACTAAATATGTTTGATAAAAAAATATGTTGTTTGCATTTCCAAAACTAATTACAGGCTCCTAAAACAACTCAAACTGTGAAAATATTCTTGCCTATTCTCTTTGCCTACTAGAGCCGGTATCCTTTGTAGCAGCTAAGCACCTACTTGCGTCAGCAGTGAAAGAAGGGGAGGTGAGAAATGTGAGTGTTTTTTTCCCCCTTGTCCCCCACACCAACAACTGCAGTTCTTGAAAATGGGGCCGCTTCTGTTTTCTCCCCCACCCCTGTCCTCAATGGAATGGTTGGTTTCAACTCCCTTCCTGACCACCATTGACCTATTTCAAATGTAGGAAGGGGGTTTTGGTTATAGACCCACTCTGTAGCTCCCCCAGACTCATGTCATTCTACCACCATGCTTTATGCATAACTAGCAGGTTAGATGCCTTCCGTGCGCCTTAACCGTCTAGTTTCTGTGGAAAGCCCAATACTCCAAACCTCATGAATAGTTCACATGCAATATTATTAGTACACATCAAACAGTTCAAGGTTTTGCTGTCTCACCTTTAGAAGGACCTGTGATTATAATAGCTTCACGTTAGGCTTAATATATACTTAAAGCTCAGACTTTGTGTGTCCGTTTTCAGGGGGCTTTCTGGTGCCGGAACGTTTTCCTGCACGTTTTTGCACGTTCTGGCACGTTTATTTTTTTTTTTCACATTTTTGCACATTCCGGCACGTTTTTGCACGTTCCTGCTCGTTTTGCAATAAGACTCCACCTATAGTACATGTTTCTGCATGTTTCTACATATCCCTGTTAGCATGTAATAGTAAGAATTACCTGTCAGGATATGTATTATTAGTTTGGTATTTAAAGGGGGCGTTGAAACCTTGGGGGCGTGTGGGAACGTGCAGGGCATGCGGGAGGGCGTTTCTTTGAAAACGGACACACAAACTTTGAGCTTTAAGTATATAGATGGTTCCCATATCATGTTATGTATAAATATTATGGACATTTGTTGCAAAAGCACCTACTTTACACTCTTTGCTGCCAATCAACTTCAATTTCATTGCAAGGAATGGAATATTTAACTTGGTGAGATCCATCCTACAAGAAGTGAAACATGAGATTCGTCAAACTTAAGAATGAATCAACATAAAGAAAAATATTCAACACCATCATCCCTGAACTCCTTTCCTCCAAGCTTCTCCAGCTCAGCGTCTCGCCTGCTATCTTCCAGTGGATTTACAGCTTCCTGACGGGCAGGACACAGCAGGTGAGGCTGGAAGAGACCACCTCATCCACACGCAGCATCAGCACTGGGGCGCCCCAAGGTTGTGTCCTCTCTCCGCTGCTCTTCTCTCTACACGAACTGCTGCACCTCAACGCACCCGGCTGTCAAACTCCTGAAGTTTTCAGATGACACCACTGTCATCGGCATCATCGAGGACGGTGACGAGTCTGCATATCGACAGGAAGCGGAGCGGCTGGAGCTGTGATGCGGCCGACACAACCTGGAGCTGAACACGCTCAAGACTGTAGGAATGATCGTGAACTTCAGGAGCCATCCTTCGCCACAGCTTCCCCTCACGCTGTCCAGCTGCCTTGTGTCAACCGTCGAGACCTTCAAGTTCCTGGGAAGTTCCTGGGAACTTGGAGGTCTCTCGCGATTTTCAAGTTCCTGGGATCAACATCAACTCCGTCCTCATAAAAGCCCAGAGAAGATGAACTTCCTTCCTCCGGCTTCGGAGAAAGCACGGCCTGCCACGGGAGCTGCTGAGGCAGTTCTACACAGCGGTCATCGAATCAGTCCTGTGTTCTTGCATCACAATCTGGTTTGGTGCTGCTACAAAAAAGGGCAAACTCCGACTGCAACGGACAATCAAAACTGCTGAAAGGATTGTCAGTACCCCCCTACCCACCCTTGAGGACTTGGACACTGCCAGAACTAAGACAAGAGCGTGCAAAATCCTCTTGGACCCTCCACATCCCGGTCACCGGCTCTTCCGGCTCCTTCCCTCAGGTAGGCACTACCGATCCATGCAAACTAGAACAGGCAGACATTCCAACAGCTTCTTCCCTCTTGCAATCAACTTCTTAAACAGCTAACTTACAATTCCATTGCAACATGCTGCCAATTTCTTTTGTCTGAGTTTGTTGTCACTTTTCTGTTGGCCCAATTATATACTTAACTCGTGCACTCACTGTAGTAGTCTCTCCACGCTGCACTATTTGCATATCTGTTGTTGACCAATACTGGGCACTCATGCCGGAGTAGCATCTGCCCCATTTACACACTGACTGAGGAGTATCTGCAACATTTACACAGTCAACGTTGTCCCAGATTATCGTACTACTCGTCACTTTAAACCGCATACACTCCTTGAAGTCTCGGCGCCCTTTGCACAATGGTCATTGCACCGGACTATTGCGAGATTAGTCATTCGAACTGCTCTAAGTGCTAGAGGGCTCTGCATCTAGTTGCACAATTGTCAATAAAAAAAAATTATTGTACCGGCATTACCAGATAACTAGCAACCCTTTATTGCTCAGTGACTGTTTTTCTCAATGTCTTTATGTCTCAAAAGTGTTCTCTGTCAATTGACTGTCTGTTGTCGTACTAGAGCGGCTCCAACTACCGGAGACAAATTCCTTGTGTGTTTTTTGGACATACTTGGCAAATAAAGATGATTCTGATATTCTGAAATTTGGCTTGTTTGCCCTGCACAATGCTTCACCATGACGACAGACTCTGCAGGAAGTGGGTCAAGCAGCACTGGCACAAAGAATACGGAAATAGACAGAGTGATTTGTGATACATCCACATTACTGAATCAGTTGCATGGTGTATTGTTTATTGAATAAGTGTATTGTGTTATGTTGTCTAATTCAGTGTTTCTCAGCCTCAATTGAGAGGGTGCTTTTACATTTGTTTTATGTCTCATGGCTCTCAGGAAGCCAATTCTGTTATATGAATAGCAAAGGGTGGATACACAGTTTTATCGTACCTTCTGCCATTTTATGGAAGAGCATTTAAATGTTCTACCATGACTGTGTGTCGTAAACATGGCTAGATGAACAAAGATATAGCTGTAATTAATAAATCATCAGACAAATTAAGTGAAATCTGGTCATTTCAAGGTACCCCTGATGATCTCAAGGCACAGTAGGATCTCACTTCCATGGGAATCACTTACATGTATCTAGTTGAATGTGTCACAGCATCTTTGTACCTAAACCGACACTGCCAAAAAAAGCAAACTGTTGCTGCTTGTGGTTTCAAGTTAAATACAGTAGGCTACTGTACTAGTTGCAATATTGACCCAAAAACAATGCAATGTATTTCCGCATATTGTGTATCAACTGCCTGCAGGTGACTGGTCAGCTAGGTCAATAACTCTGTACTGATGGGCACAATGTTAAATGTATACATTCATCATTGAAATGTAGGCCCCTGCACATGGTGAAGGGATTTCTGTCCCCCGACCCTCTCATTCGGGGAAAGGCAGTAGATTTTTGGATGAAAATTAGAGTGAAAATGCCTGAATTTTTTTAAAAGGGGGACCTTTTATGAGATTCCCATGAAAAATTGAAAGAAGAGTCCTTTTCTTTGATGCTCCTGAAAGATTATGACCTTCAACAGCAATTACACACATTTCTGCACCTACCCAAATGATGTATTTCTTGAATTTCACCATTGTTTCTGTGAATGTTGATATTCCCTCCAATTTACCTAAAACATTGGAAAACACAACCAAAGATTGTTTGACAATGTTTGAAATTGTGTCATAGTGTGAATGTCCAACCCAAACAAAAGCAAATTCAGTGTTTGGTGATGTTGGCAAACAAATGTTTGGAGACGTTTAACTAACTTTAGTAGCAAACACCACCGAACGCAACGTTTTTGAATGTTTGACAACAAAGGTTTGTTAGTGTACACAAGGCTTTAAGCACAGCAAACAAGTGTAGACAAGGCAGATTAAAAAAAACACAACAAGTAACTAAACACAACAGCAAATAACTAAACACGTAAAATGAAAAAAAAAAAAAACACATTAAGCTACCGGGAGAGGTGGGTACTGGTCGGGGATAAGAATCATCGCTGATTGGACTTCTTTGACCAGGAAGTTATTCCACATCTGGCGTGGTTTTTCAAAATCAGCGTTAGCGGCGATTCAAATATAGCCGCTGCTATCAGATAATATTTGGACTCGGGACATATGTAAGATTTTGTGGCTCTGCGTTACATAACTATCGCGACGCTTCTTGCGCGGTCAACCACGCCGGGGTTCAAATCCACGCTGGCACCGTGTCATATATTGGGAGACGGGTGCCCAGGCCGCTAACTCTGCGGCCAGCAACATCTTTTAAGGATTGGGGAGCTGGCTTTCTTAATGTACATCCGCACCGAGCTTGTTCCCGTTACACTTGCTAGTGGATAGATATGCTCGGGACTAAATCACGACATTCAAATAGGTGTGGGCTCACTGACAAAGCATTTAAAAGAGGTTGGGCTGCACAAACGACGATGTCCCTCTCGTCCGATGTTGTGTTTTTTTTTCCCATTTGCTGTTGTGTTTAGTTACTTGTTGGTGTGAATAGTTATTTGTTGTTGTGTTTTACACTTAAGGGCCACTGTATAAAACAGACCCCACATTGTATACCCTGAGCGTCTGTCCCATGCTGTTGTGGATGTAAATAATGCCGAAATGTGAGGTGAGGTGGAAGTGCAATTTGAAGTAAGTGTGAAGGTTGTCAGAAAACATTTTGCACTGCAAATTACCAGTTTTCCATTCAGGGTGGGCCAGACGATCAACATCTACCAAGAGATCCTACGGCGGTTGCTTCGTTCAATATGCAAGAAGAGGTGAAAGTTGTGGCATGACAACTCGTGGCTGGTTCACCATGACAACGCTCCCGCTCACAATGCCCTGAGCATCTGACAGTTCCTGGCTGAGAAGAACATCGCTGTGCTGGAGCAACCTCCGTACTCACCCCACCTGGCCCATCAAGGGAATCCGTTATGAAGACGTAGACGACATCAAGATGGCCGTGATGACAAAGCTGCGGAGGATGCTAAGGGAATCCTACCAGGAGTGTATGAAGACATGGCAGAGAAGGCTGGGAAATACTCCAGGGGTGATTACTTTGAAGGGTAAAACTTGTATATTTTGAACACTATTTTGACCTCGATGTGGCCTGCGCATAATTCTAATGAAATAGTGATAGTATTTTATAAAACAATGACTTTGTGGAATTATCTGCTGATGAACCCAACCAATATGATCGACTGCATTAGCATCTATCTAATGGTCACTTAAACCTCCATTAGGGTATCTTAGGACACTGATCCAGTCAAATTCCTGTGCAGGTCAAGTTTGCAATTATCTATGGGGGCAAATTTGTAATTTCTTTTCCCCTTGTTTTCCAGCCCCTGTAGTTCAGAGTGAAGCAATAAGTCTGTTCGTCAATCTGTGTGTTCTTTTTTTCCAAAAGGTTGAAAGGAGTAAAATGTGCTGATCTCAACAGGTCACCGATTTTTCAGACCCTGACCCTCCTATCAGGTAACTCAAGGACAATGAAAAATAAAACAACTAACTTACTGGATAAGTGAGAATGTTACTTGTCACATCACAAAAACAATTGTCATTATTTACAGCAGCCTGAGTGTGAGCCAGGCCACTTATTATTAGTGTAAATAAATGTCATTTTTGCAGATTTTAAATGCGCAAAACAGAACATTGTAAAGTAGTTGCCTGTCTCGCTTGCTTATTTTGAAAGTGTGGCTGTCTGGGTGAAATCTGCTGTATCCAGAATTTGTTTTTGTTGATTTATGTTATCACTGTATCAACATGCTGCATGAGGCTCTGCGTGCACATTGACCATTTAATTCAATATGATAAATGGATCACATTAAAAACAGTAAATAAATACAAAATAAATAGCATCTGCTGATTTGGGTCCAATGCCAGACAGACAAGCACTCAACAGTGCAGTCTTGGAAGTAGTAGTCTGGGCCAACCAAATGCTTAGGTACTTCGAGGTCAGGATTTCCTGGGGGTTTACCTACTAAACACCTACGATTTTTAAACTGACACCCTGACCGCTTTAACAGGATAAATAAACAACAAGCTTTATATGTTGATGGTAGTTGCTCGATGGAAAAATGACAATTGAAAAGTATTGTAGTTATTGTTGTACTTTTAATTCTGGCTTGATTATAGAATTCAGATTGTACACCACATAAAAAGCGAGTGTTTGAATATATATTATTTCTGTTATTTCATTTTTCTTATTTTCCTTTATAGTCAATTAATTGATCTGTTAAATCTAGCTGTACATTGTGGGTCCACTGAATCCAAGTTGAGTCTCAACTCACTTGTATTTGCCGCTATCGGATGTACTCCATCCAGTTTGCTTACAGCAGTGCACATATTTGAGGAATTTAAAGCATGTATTGAAAAATACACAGTTCACAGTTCTGAGGTCCCGGGTTCAAAACCCGGCCCCGCCTGTGTGGAGTTTGTATGTTCTCCCGTGCCTGCGTGGGTTTTCTCCGGGCACTCCGGTTTCCTCGCACGTCCCAAAAACATGCGCGGTAGGTTGATTGAAGACTCTAAATTGCCCGTAGGTGTGACTGTGAATGATGTTTGTTTATATGTGCCCTGCGATTGGCTGGCGATCAGTTCAGGGTGTACCCCGCCTCTCGCCCGAAGATAGCTGGGATAGGCTCCAGCATGCCCGCGATCCTAGTGAGGAGAGGCGGTACGGAAAATGGATGAATTCATCACGATTAATGAGTTAAAGCCCCAGCTTTATATGATACACAATATAAATGTGTTTATTCTGCGTCTAACTTTTTGTTTTACTTTAGTAAAACACTTCGATTTTGTGACTTTATGAAAGGTGGTATAGCCCATAAAATAAAGAAACAAAACAAAACAAAACAAAACCAACAACTGTAGTGCTGATGAGGGATACTAAAACATGAGTGAACACAAATGCACTGATTCAGCAATATTCCTGGCACTGACAGTTGTACACACTGATCTGTTTCTTGTGGGTGCCCCATAACAATCATCATCCTTGTCTTTTGTGCAGCCTTGCAAAAGCGAGGTCAAGTCACAGTAATCCTTAGTAGCAATAACAGAAAGTTCACACAGGGCATCACTAGAAGAGCTGGCGGAGAGAGGGGCAAGAGGAAGTACTGCGTCCTGGCTTAACTAATTTGTTGGAATGCTATGATCTTGTGATTTAGACGAAAACATAAAAACAAATTCATTAGTGCTCAACTGCGGGCCCACGGCCTGCCTGGCAGGCTTGCAGCGTACAAAGAAATCAACAATGTATAAATATGACAACTGACGACGACAACTCACTTTTTGATCTTAAAAAGAGCTAAGTTTTTGCTCAGACGATGTGACTTAAATGGAAGTGGAAATTGTTTTTATTCATCTTGATTGTGGTTGATGCTAGAAAGCAAAAGAATTTCAGTTGTAATATCCTTGAAATCAAACTTGTGCAAAGGCGGAGTGAGTCCAACTACTAAGCAAACGCTTCACTTTTATAGGACCACCGGTACAATTTTTCGACAGTGACAGTTTTTAGAATTTTGCTGTCATACACCACCATTTGAATTTGATTTGAATTACAGCAATCAACATACAATTGAAGCGGGGACTTTCGGCAAAACTATGTACCGTAATTTAACATTTAGGAATAAGTCATTTGCATTTATACAGAGATCCATCTTGTAAATGTAAACATAATAATAGTATGACTCCTTTACAGTCTATGACTGCCATGTGGAGCCCAAGGAAATCAGAGTTGCTTCACTGCAGTCACCTTCAGTTACAGCTTGTTTGTGGTTCTTGCTGCGTTCATCACATTTGTCTTTAGCAAGTGAAAAGTATCAAAATCGCAAGGGCACCATGTTTGACACAGGATCTGGTATGCGTTGGATCATGAAGTGTTCCTTTCTTTCTCAGTACTTTTCTGTTCCCACCATTCGGCTACAATTAAGTTGGCCTTGGTTTCATCTGTCTACAATGCTGGACACGTTTTTTTTTTTATTAAAAAGCTGAATCTACTGCTCACCACTGCTTTCTTTCTTTCTTTTTAACACTGTACCAAACCTTTTCTTGTCTGTCTTATAGATGTTGTCTTTTTTCCAACTCTGCTTGCATTGAGATCTCCTTAGGTTTCATATTGGTAACTTCAACCAAACTACTGCCAAATGCATAATACCTGAGATTTATTCCTGACTATTACCCTAATTATGTATATATTTTAAAACAAATATGTCGGCTCAGGGATTTAGGGCCAGGCACTTCCACATCAGTGCCACAAATGGAAAATACTACTTCCTACGACTCCTGTCGGTCATGGGCCGCTAGTAATATTGCCTGGTGAAATGACACAGATATTGTTCAATGGTATGGAGCGCAAACTATATTGACATGTGCCAAGTGCGCACTGTGAACAGCTTGCCATCTAAGTCATTGTGTGACCTCCTTTAATCTCATCAGGCTGGTCAAGAACCTTTACAGTAAATGAGCATGAGTGCTTGACACCGTGCTGTCAATCAGAGCCGGCTGCAGTCTGCCAGTCATTTTGCGTGACGAGCAAACGGGCCTGCATTTAACCACGATTGCACTCATATCAGGATGCTAGACCATCAGCCAGAGTTTTGCAAAGATTCAAGTCTAATTCTGGTGAAAGGATTCAAAGAGATCATATTCATAGTCACCATCAGTATTACAATAAAAATTGTAGATGGGGTTGAGAATATGTGATAGCAACTAGTCAATTTCCTCTTAAAACTAAATCACCGGTTCATGCTATCCTGGCAGCCATATCTCATGAGAGTCAATGCATGCGCCATTGAAAATAAACAACTTTGCAACAAGTCATAGTGTTCAGTTTTGGTTGAAATTGTAACAGGGCTACTATGGTATGATATTTTGGAACTGTACTAAATAAACCCGTGCAGTTCTACAGGACCTCAAATTACAACCACTCTAATACACATTAGATGACTACATGTGGAGTTACTCCAAAGCTTGATACAGCTTTTCCTCTTCAGCCAAGAAAGTGATAACACGCAGACAACAAATTGAGTACAAAGACACTCCTTTGTCAGAATCACAGTCCACGACAGTGTAAGCATAGCTTGAGAGTAAGAGTTCAAATGTGAGTGTTGATACTGTGAGTTGTAACGGTTGAGCTCTTGTCCGCTTCTTCCACCACGTTGATGGGGGACAAGCCCAAACCGGTTCTTACGTGGATGGGAGGCCGGTTTCAGCTGGCTACGTTGCCGTAGCAACGAGCTCCCTATAAATGTGGCCCGGGACAGTCGCCTCTTCCACTTGAATCTCAGCGCAGTGGAGGAGGAGAATCGGTCGCTGCGGCTCCATTGTCTAAAGAACCCGCTTTTCACACCCCAGCGTTTGGGTCTAATGGACACACTCTTTGTAAATGCTTTTTAAGGTAAGACACCCACTTTGTGTGTGTCCGTTCTACGGGCCCGGTGTCGTACGGAAATGTTAGCTAACTGTAACTCGTCAAAATGAATGACTTTTAACACTGCAAATTCTTTTTTAAATTTTTTATTTTATGTTAGCGGCCAATTTAAAGATAAACCACATGTAACTTAAGTTTGAATAAAATACGCAATGTACAGGTTAAGCAACAGCGTTACTGGTAGCGGGCAGTTGGTTAGCCGTCTTGTGTACGCACATTGCGGTTAGCCTGCTAGGAACGTCTCGAAAATGACGTCTGTTAGTTTTCTAATACATTTTCTTGCACCGTGCTATGCGAGTGAGCAAATGCCGCTTAGGATCGCCTCTCGTGTTCAATCGACAGCAGCCTCATGGCAGTTGGAAAACGGAACCGGCATACTGACGTTTACGTAATTGTACTTTCTCACCTTCCATTTGTTGGTCTTGATGTCGTTCTTCTGAGGTAAAGTCGTATCTTCTTGGCGGTTGGACCAAATCGTTCCAGGGCGGGCCTCGTCTCGTTTTTTTTTTTTTTTTTGCTGCGTGTTTACGTCATGTTTTCCTGACTGACTTTTTTTTTTTTTAAACTTGAGTCAAGGAGCACAAAGTTGGGGGGGGGGGGATGCGACGTAGCATAACTCGTAAAATGTTATCCTTATTAGCGTGTTGTCTCTCTTGGTTTTAAAATATACTCGCACTTTTGAGTAGAAACTGAGCAGTTTTTAAAGTCAAAAGTTGTTTGTTTATTCCCATAACGAAAACGCTGCAATAATTTGAACACTCTCACTTCTCATCAGAATCAGCACTCCAGGAGAATACACTCTGTCTGCTCAACAGGCCGTGGCCTTGAGGCTTATCTAAAAGGGTTTAACTTCACTGGTGAGCCGCCTTGGATCTCCTGAAACTGTGGAACTGATATTAAAATTCCATCTTTTATATCCAAGTAAGTGTCACACTGGCTCTTGCTTTAGAATGTATCTACAGTATTTATTTATTTTTTGTCATTAAATACAGTACTCAACATTGACTCTCTGTTGCAGAACTCTTCCCGTTTCTGATTGACCAATTAAAGGGCTTCTTGTGACTATGAATTCTGCGGAGTTTGATTTCTCTTTCCTGGAGGAGGGATTTTCTGCCAAGGATATTGTCGAGCAGAAGATCAATGAGTCATCTGTGACGGTAAGCTCCTGTGCTGGCTTTATTAAGGAAAGAAGGAATCTGCAGAGTTTTGCTGAGCTTCTATTGTATGATGGATAATTGTCAAACCGTTGTCCTGTCTATCTTGCAGGATGACAGGGATGCCTTCTATGTGTGTGACTTGGGGGATGTCTTGAAGAAGCACCTGCGCTGGGAAAGGGCCCTTCCTCGTGTGTCTCCTTTTTATGCAGTCAAGTGCAATGACAGTCGGGCTGTTGTGATGACACTGGCCTCACTGGGAGCTGGTTTTGACTGTGCAAGCAAGGTGATGATTGGAAAAATTTGTCCTGCTCTTAGTAGCACAACTGAAAGCTAATGATTGCATGCGTTTATGTCCCCCGCCCCCTTAGACTGAAATACAGTTCGTTCAGTCTCTGGGAGTGGATCCGAGCAGAATCATCTACGCCAACCCCTGCAAGCAGCTTTCTCAGATAAAGTATGCTTCTGCCCATGGGGTCCAGATGATGACCTTTGATGGCGAAATGGAGCTGATGAAAGTGGCTCGCTGTCATAACAATGCCAAGTAAGGCTTTTCCTCAACAGTCTCACCATAAAAGCCTTTGCGGCATGTGCTGTATTGGTCCGATCTGAACTGGTTTTACGTTCCAGGCTGGTGCTGCGTATTGCCACAGATGACTCCAAGGCAGTTTGCCGCCTGAGCATCAAGTTTGGGGCCCAACTTAAAGCTTGTCGGGGACTTCTGGAGAGGGCCAAGGAATTGGGGCTGGATGTTATTGGTGTTAGCTTCCATGTTGGCAGTGGCTGCACTGACCCGGAGGCCTACAAGCAGGCAATTACCGATGCCCGCTCTGTCTTTGATATGGGGGTGAGTGAAGACTCCAATACACTCACTAGGTACACCTGCACAAGGTAATGAGAACCAAAGTGTGTTCCTAGTTGAAGTTGACGTAGAATTGCTTGCCACATGCTTTTTTTTGCCATGTGAGAAGGGCCTCTCAGATGTAGTGCAGTTCTACACTGCTACAAATATTTTAAATGAATACCTCTCCAATGGTGTCGATCAGTTGCTAACCATTAGCTTTTGAAAAGGCAGATGTTTTAATAAGTCTTTTAGGTGGGTCTTGTTGAGTTGTACCCAATGAAGTGTTTTTTTTAAATCAAAATCTACCTCTCGTTAGGATGATCTGGGCTTCTGCATGAACCTTTTGGACATCGGAGGAGGTTTCCCTGGTTCAGAAGATGCAGAGCTCAAATTTGAAGAGGTATCTCTTTGTTTACCTGAAGTTATTTTTCATATGCCCTGCTTTCCTTGACTTTATTTTGTTCGATTTGCCTCTGTGTAGATCACTGCAGTAATCAACCCAGCCCTGGATAAATATTTCCCTGCTGACGGTGGTGTGCGCATCATTGCGGAACCAGGTCGCTTTTATGTGGCCTCTGCTTTCACCCTGGTTGTTAACATTATTGCCAAGAAGGTCCTCGTGGATGACGACGCTGCCTCTGATGGTAAGGGCAGTTTGTTTCTAGAAATGCAATGCTTTTTGTGAGTCCTCAGTTGTGAAATGGAAGAATTGTATGCTTTCATGACAGAGGTAGATGAAGGGATCAGTGACAGGAGCCTCATGTACTATGTCAATGATGGAGTGTATGGATCCTTCAACTGTATTCTGTATGACCATGCTCATTGTCTTCCAATCTTGCACAAGGTAAGCTAAAAACAAACTTGACTACTGGCCAGAAGAAAATATAATAGTGGAGTTTAACCTTGACTGCTGTACACTCAGAAGCCCAAACCAGATGAGGCCATGTATCCCTCCAGTATCTGGGGACCAACATGCGATGGCCTTGATCGTATAGTGGAGCAGTGCAACCTGCCGGACCTGCATGTGGGCGACTGGCTGCTCTTTGAGAACATGGGTGCCTACACTGTTGCCGCCTCTTCCACGTTCAATGGCTTCCAGAAGCCTGACATTCATTATGTCATTTCTCGGCTGGCCTGGTGAGTACATGGCATACAGGTGTTCTATTACAGGTTCGAAGGCATAATGTGCTGTGTAGATATTTAATCTGTGATGACCCTTTTGGTTCAAGGCAACATGTGCAGCAGATCTGCTCCCAGGGTCTGCCGGCTCCAGTGGAGACCTGCGTGCTTGATGTTCCAACCTGCTGTGGAAGAGAGAGCAACTTGGAGATACCCATGAAGCCCTCTCAGGCCCGTGTAGTGTAAAGGCAACATGAATCACAACAATAGATCTTTCATCATTTGCCATTCATTACAGGAGCAGCGTTTTTAAATTTTTTGGTCAAGGGACAAACCTCTGCCAGTTATATGGAGACGGTGTGGGATATATCGTTGCACACATTTCTGTTTTGTTGGAAGCTAATAATTTTCCATGAGGTTGTTGGCTGGATGATTTCATTCAAGGGCTGCTATAATATATGCTGAATGTTTCCATTGTCGCCACTCAACAGAAACCTGTATTAATATTTTACCATGAAGATAATGTCATTATCAAAGCTAATTATTCATTACTTAGTAGGGAGATTACATTAATGTATCCATTTTTCCATCAAACACCTTGCTGAAACTGTTTTCCGTTCCTTTGTAGTGTAGGTCATGTTATGCTCCAGCCGGCACCCTTTTTTAAAAACAAATCTTAATTCCTATTTATCCAGATGGACTCAAAAGGCAAGACTGCCTTTCTCTTATTTAATGTCATGATTGTAGCCTGGAGAAAGCATAAAATGTTTGCATTTACTCTGACAATAACAACAATCTTTGGTTGTGAGAGATGGGATTGCAATTTCATAATGCTTTTCCTATGGAAACGTTTGCAAGTTTTTTTTTTTTTAATTTTTTTTTTTAATTTTATTTTTATTTTTTAATAAAGTGATGCAGAACCGAATGATTTGGTATGTCAATGTTTGACTACTACTTGAAGACCAATATTTTTTGAGGATTTGCTATTGTAACCAATAGGCCATTTGCACAATAGCTTCACCGTGTGTGTGGTGATCATATTGCTCTTCCAAACGACCAAGAAGCAGCCCATTCTATAAACATGTTTTTATTTCATTTGCACCCAAAATTTAAAGAGTAATCATAGATGATTAAATGTAAACAAATTAACACGGTGTACATACACTGCATAATTTTTCTTGAATATGGTTCATGCTCATACAAGAACTACAATCCTAAATGTAAGCGACTGGTGTGTAAGGATACATGCATCCATTTTCCGTACCCCCTTTTCATCACTAGGTCGTGGGCATGCGGAGGCGGTCCTACCTGACCCTGGGCGAGAGGTGGGGTACAACTGGAACTGGTCGCCAGCCAATCGCAGAGCTCAAATTCACACCTACGGGCAGTTTTGAGTTTACAATTAATGACCATGGGATGTGGGCGGGAACCGGAGAAAACCCACGCAGGTACGTGGAGAACATGCATATTTCACACAGACGAGGCCAGATTTGAACCCGGGTCCTCAGAACTGGCAGGCATATGTGCTAACCAGTCAACCATTGTGTCTGCTCCAAGGATACATTTTGCATGAAAGGCGTCCTTTGCAACACCACGTCTTCCCAGTTAAACTTGATTAAAATAATGATGCATACAGAGATAAACATAACATGGATCCTAACTGTCTATATGTTATCTAAAACCAAAAGAGCAAAAGCTACAATTAGTTCTTCTGCAAGGAGGATGCCCTGCGGTTGGCTGGCAACCAGTTTAGTGTGTACCCCGCCTCCTGCCCGAAGACAGCTAGGATAGGCTCCAGCACGCCCCGCGACCCTAGTGAGGATTAGCGGTACGGAAAATGGATGGATGCAAGGAAGAATGCAGTTACTTACAGTATATAAGAAGACAAATACAGGATATGTTTAGATGCGCAATTGAGATAAGGATTATTTAACCACAGAGATCCCTTTCCCCTCATAATGTTTTCTAATATACTCAACAATGGCTTTCTCATCATTCATTTCCTTCTTAAACACCATAATGTAGCACTTGGGTGCCAAGTGACAGCAAAGGATGCTGTAGCTTGAAATGAGAATGGCGGCACTCTCAATGGCTTGTTTGTATGTCCCAAACAAATTGATGTAGATGGGAATGAAGAGGATCCAAATGATCAGATACAGCAGCATACTAACAGTGATTAAGCTTGCATTTTTATACAAATCCGGCAACTGCTTCCCTTTGAATGCAAACAGGAAACAAATGAGGGCCAAGAGTGCATTGTAGGCCAGCATGGCTATGAAGAATTCACTGGAGCCTTTATGGCACTGCAGCAGGATGGTACTCTGTAAACTCTTCCATGTTGGCGATGGAGGGTAAAGGCAGAGCCACGGCACACACAGAGCCAGCTGGATCCCAGATACCACGGCCACGACAGCCACTGGCTGGTTGACCTTGTTTAGCCAAGACTTTGTCTTCAAGTCAAACATAAAACCCACTAAAATTTGCAGCAGGTTTGCTAGAATACAGGAGATGCAGAGAGAAAAGGCGATTCCAAAGAGTGGCATGCCAATCATACAGGAGAACGCACTTGGCTTCCCCGGAAAGCTAAATGTGAGGCAGAAGCATGTCAGCAAAGAAAAGAGCTCCAAAAAGCACAAGTAGCCTCCCACGGCCTTCACAATGGGAGTGCCACGATGCATCGCAAACAAGGCTGCAAACACAAGTGTTAGAATAATTCCTAAGGCTTCCAAAAAACTTAACATGATAATGAAGGGATCTGACCAGCCCAGGAAGTCAATTTTTTTCTCCAAACAGTCATTCCTTTGTGGAGATGAATATTCATTGTCTCTGCAGCGTTTACACTCTGCGCCTGAAGGAGCAAATATGTTCATTATCAACAAGTACAGTAATGCTGTACAAACATTTAAAAGGCTTTGGAATGCTTCACTCGAAGTAGATGATAATCCTGTTGATGTTACCAAACCTTTAGTTCATAAATATATATGCAATGCATGTAAAAGACCCCCCACCCCCCGCTTCCCCTAAAAAAACACTATTGGACATGATTATATCATATCAAACAATCTATTCTGAGCATATTATTAGAATTCTTACCTTGTCCAGTGGAATATTCTCCCTCAGCACATGGAACACAATCATTGCAGCACTGCAAGTGTACATTCTGCTTCTTTAACTCGTGTCCAGGTTTGCAGGTCTTTGAGCAATTGTAAGCCGTCAACTGTATCAGGAAGCGGGACGTGTGTTCATGATTTTGGCTCATAACAAAGGTAAACATTGCTAAGCTTACCGTCACACTCTGCATTTTTAGCACCATGTCGTGAGGGACTGCTATATTTCCATTTGGCCAGTATCCTCCAATTATTTTGATGCGTTCATGTAGTGTATTGACTGCTGTGTCCCAATATAAAATGTCATATCCTAAACTGGGGTCGCCATAACTATCAAAAAATAAATGGGTCTTGCCCACGGTGAAGTTGACCTTCTTTATTTCCATGAGAAGCTGTAGAGACAAACACGAACAAGACTGCAGTTGATGCATGGACACTGTTATGTAGGATGACGAAGTTCAAATGTCTGTATTTACAAATGTTTTCAATGGCATTGCTTTTGAAGAATGAATTTGTGGTTCATGGTTTGAGAAGAAGGAGCAACTCCAACTCTGAGGAAAAAAAAAACCAAAAAATTTTTTGTCTTATTTACATCAAATATTTTAAGTAGAACTCTTGAATGGTTGCTTCTCAAACACTAGACATGGTGGTAAAATGGCTTTATTTGGTTATTTATTTTTTTGGGTGGAACATTTGACCAAGAATAATAATTACAAAACCATCAATTCATTTTCTGTACCGCTTCTCCTCACTTGGGTCGCGGGCGTGCTGGAGCCTATCCCAGCTATCTTTTGGACGAGATGCGATGTGTATTGACTGGCTAGTTCACATGAGTTTGAATGTGACCGGTCAGTTTTGTACACAGCCACATCACCAGTTATAAGAGGGAGTGCATCCTTGTGCAGCCAGATTTTTTAAAAAAAATATTTTATTTAACCAGGTAAAACACCAGTTAAAACAGAACATCTCTTTTGCATCGGTGATCTGGCCAAGAAGGCAGCAAGTTAAACATCAAGTCCAAGTCGGTCACATTCAAGTTTATTGCAGTTGTTTATTTTCACCTCGCTTCTCAAAAAGATACAAAAATAAATCAGTTGAGTTGTACAAATTCATTATTAATGTTATTCAAATTGTATTATTTACCTACTCCGAAATGTAATTGTTTCTTTTAAATGGAATTGTCCATGTTGTAGTTCTCATAAAAGTTGGAAAAAGTTCTGAACTAATGTTTCTTGGTTCCATTTTGGCATCACAACCACAAACCTGGCATTTGTGTCCATTGTAAACCAGGCAGAACATCATATTGTATTGGATTTTTTTTTTTTTAACCTTTATTTAGCCATGTAATACAATTGGGTACAGATTCTAATTTGCAACGTCGACCCAGCTGTAGATAGCAGCTCATCATCCTAATTAGCTTCTTCCTTTTTGAACAGATAAGCCTCCTCAAGGTTTTTTCCAAGACGGATTTGTGAAAGAGATCTTGTGAGTGGTTGAAAAATATGCAAAAAATGGTATTACCTCCAGGGCTGTGAAGTCAGCATGGCGGTCACACTTTTGATGGTCACACTGCAGCAAGCGTCTGATCCCCTCAACGATGACTTGTACAGCTAAGTAGATGTTATACGTTTCATCCTCATCCATATGATTGGCCAGACATTTTATGTCCACACATTGACCTGTCACCTTTATGCTATTTGTTAATATGCAATCGACACCGCTGTCTTCTCCTGACCAATTGGAACAAAAGGGATAATGAGTCAGGTGATAATCGAGGATGGCGTTTGTTGTTCCGTTGAACACGGACATAATATAATCTTTAAATCCGGGCACTGCATTCCTGTTGGAGATGAATCCAAATACCTGCCCGGCCATCTCAATACCAGGCAGAGTAGCTAGTGTTGTCGAGGTGGACCAGGAATCACTTGCAATCCAAGTTCTGTTCAGTTTGTATTTAATAGCAGCCTCCATTATGATATCAACATTGGAACCCTTGGTGAAAATCACAATGGCCTCAGCTGTGGATTTATTGACGTTGCCCACAAGGCCCGCAAGCCTCTCGTGGGTTTTGGAATTGTTCTTGGAAAAGTAACCGGGCAGGATGTCAATGAATTCGATGCAGATGTCTTTTATCTTTTTGAAATTTTGTGAGAGGCGGTCACTGCCGTACTTCCCATACTCATCGTCACTTCCTATGATGGCCACCGTTTTCCAGTTGAACTGCTTCACCAGCTCAGCAATGGCCTTCGTCTGATATTCATCACTTGATATTGTTCGCAGAAAAGTGGGGAACTTTAACTTCCTACTGAGCAGCCCGCTGGTTGATGCGTAGCTAATCTGTGTCATGCAAGAATATGCCTTGTTAGTCGGAATTGTTCTGTAACTCTGATAGTCTTGAATGGCGCAAGGGACCATATTTGGTAAATTAAAATTGAGTCAAAGTTGACATACGTCACTTTAAGACTCAAGTGTCCAACTCAAAGGCCTGGGTGCCCGATCCGGCCGCCACGTCATTTTATGTGACTGGCTAAAGCCAATCTTGTGCGTCTACTTCATGTGTCTTGCGAAAATCTGGATTACAAAATGACAACTTGTCTTTGGTTTTAATAACACTGAATTATTGCAAGCATTCTGAGTTACGAAACTCATTTTTAATATAAAAAGAACAATTATTGAAAAAAACTTGAGAGGTGGAATAACTTTGAAAGTGTGGGGGTGGGGAAGTACTCTTGGAGCACTTTTTTAGCACTCCGACCGCACTTTCTCCCGCTCCAAGGGTGCTTTTTTTTGGCACACCATGGGCACGTTTTGCCGCACATATTGGAGCGCTTAGGGTAAAAAAGGCGGACTTAGTGCAAAAAGTGGGGGGTTACGTGCCCCCCAGGTTTCCCCGGTTCCGCCGCCTCTGGAAAAAAAAACAATTTTCCTCAATTTCTGATTTCAAAACTAGTTAGCCATCAATTTCTCGTATATATTTGATGAGGCAATTATACATTTGTATGGTTTCACATTCATGACCATCATCATCAAATCAAATCACGATTTTGATTGCCTCTGACGGCAATCATAACCACAATGTGGCCCTATAAGAAAAGTAATGCTGATTATTATTAATGACGACAACGATGATGATGATGATAGTGAAAAACATGAATGTAACAATAACAATAACAACAATAATTTTGGGGGGGCTAAAATATTAAATCTCCTTGTAACCGCAACGCATGCCCCATGAAGGGATTTAATCATAATCCTATATCATGAAAATATATTGTGTATAAAATATGTTAATTACATATGAGCGAAAGCTATGCCATGTTCAATAAAAATGTGTTTTTGAGCATTATCCTATGAAAATAAAACACGTTTTCATCAAAATTGCTAAACATAATGGTATTATCAGATATTGGTACTCAGTATTGGGGAGCACTCAGATGTAAATACGTCTACTTGTATTCGGTCAGAAAACCGAATCATGCGAGTGACTCACTGTGGCGACGCTTGACGGACAAGCCGAAAGTTACAACGACAGTAGGCTCATTTAGCAAACATGGTTCCTTGACTGATACAAAGCTAACTATCCAAATTCATGCACAATCCGTTTCTGATTTCTCACTTGCATGAGCACGGTAGTGTCAAATTCAATGAAGACTCACCTGGGCAAGCGATGACAGGGCAACAAGCCGCGACACTGCGATCGAGACCTCAGAGAACCTCTCACCAATCACTGCCATCACTTTAGGCTGCACAAACCGAGCATTGAGTGGAAGTGAACATCTTTGAGGGTCTGGCCAGTCGCTCGCAAGCTCGAGAGCGGCCTTGATGGCTAAGGTGACATCGCCACATGTGTCGTAGATGCTGTAGCCCAACGTGATGTTAGGGAGAAGCCTAGGTGTGCGTTGGTTGACGTCTCGAATAGCATATATCATCACTTGAGATTGTAGAAACATTTGGTAGCTATAGCTGAAATATGTCAGAACACCAACAAACACATTACAAGCGTATGCACTCGCGCAGGTGCCACATTGCCATGAGGTTGCACTTACTGGCTGCAGGAGACAGGTCCAGGTATCGTGGTTCTGTTAGTTTGTAGGTGAATTGGGAAAAGGCCTCCAATAATGATGTCTCCTGGGAGGTATGCGTTGAGCAATGCATTGTTCTCTTCTGAACTGAGCCCAGCCATTATACTCACAACTGCACTAAAGAAGAACATTATTGTGGCTAAAGGTCATGCAGCTTTACACGAGCTTCCCTCTCTAACGTATGAACAGATTCCAGGACAAAAGGCCTTATATAGCAACTTCCTCTCATGGAAAATCAGACAGCATCTTTTGTATTGCCTGAGAAACTCTGTCATGTAAAGCAGAAGTGAAATAACAGGTATCAACAACAAATGATGCCTGACAAACATAACCACACACGGTTTTGATGGACATAGATTTGATTTATTCAACAAGATGATGAAGATGAAGATTTATGTGACTACCATGACTTACCCGAGTTCTATTAGCTCATTAAAATGTCTAGTCCTAATGTTAGTATCTGCGTGATGCAATTCCAAAACATTCCTTGGATTGTTAGTATTTGTCAGCGTAATTAGAATTTCGCATATTTTGTATTAGATAATCAGAAGGCATTTTTATTTTTGTAACCATTCCCTTCTGTGTAAACGATATTCCCTAACCACCGTAATAATAAGGTTTTTAGAGCAAAATGCTGTTTTGCTCATGCACACTGCACAGTAATGCAGCGATGGCGGTGTGTACTGTTCAAACATACACTATATGCACTGTAGTGCTATGACTTGGTCTGCTCTTTGTTTGATAGCATTGTCTGACACACAATAAATGCAGTGGTGGGAAGTAGCCATGTACAAATAGTATTGTATCTCTACTTCACTTGAGTATTTATTCATTTAACACAGATATCTGTGTTTTCTACTCCTTACTTTGTCTCTCGCTCGAAGATAGCTGTGATGGGCTCCAGCACTCCCGCGACCCTAGTGAGGGTAAGCAGTACAGAAAATGGATGGATGGATGTTTTAGATTAAAGTGATATTGTTCAGCAATATCTGAACTTGCACATTCATATTTGATTGATTGATTTATTTTAGTTTATTTCACGTTGATGCTCTAATTGAAAGAAGAAACAAATCAGAAGTTGCTCAGTGCTTGAGTGTTATTTGTCCCACCCCCCCCATTGAGTACTTTCTTAGTCTTCCTCAAATAATTATTTGGTGGTCTACTTTTTACTTTTACTTGAGTCACATTATTCTAAAGTGACAGTACTCTTACTTGAGCACAATATTTGGCTGCTCTACCCACCTCTGCCATCTGTTTCAATGCAGTAACGTCGACATCATCAGGAGAAGACCACACTTTTTTGCCCTCTTTTTTTCTTAAAATTGTATTAACTAAAGTGTCCAGTAGAGGTCAGGATTGACATATCTGTATAGCAATTAAAAGCGTACTTATTATTCAAAAATAGTTCTTCCTGCCAGCATGAAATAAATACATCATATTTACTTGATGACGTCTGTTCCCACAATGCAGTACAACACATTTTTTTTTGTCTTATTGAGAAAAAAAATGTTGTGTGTTTACATTGGAATGTTCACACGCAGTATGTAACTTGATTGCATTTGAATTTAAAATGATCAGCAACAATTTCTGGCAATTTTGATGGTCATTTTAAATCATATGTTAACAATTTCAGGATTAACACATGGAATATTCACAGTGTGATAAATAGTCTTTAATTGGGATATGCTCAATGGACCTGTTGCACCAACTTTTATTCTTGCAAAAAGAGGTACTTTTGCATTGTAGTCATAGTATTAGGATTGTTTTTTTGAAAAGAGTGGAATAAGCCTATAAGTAACTCCTTGCCCAGATTTACTTTTGTATTATTAATTCATCATTTTATGCCTGTCATGACTCTTGAGACATTGTACAAGGCTAATCCTGGAATCATATTTGAAGATAGAAGCAATAACAATCACCCTGACTTATTATTCATCCATCCATCCATCCATCCATTTTCTGAGCCGCTTCTCCTCACTAGGGTCGCGGGACGTGCTGGAGCCTATCCCAGCTGTCATCGGGCAGGAGGCGGGGTACACCCTGAACTGGTTGCCAGCCAATCGCAGGGCACATAGAAACAAACAACCATTCGCACTCACAGTCATGCCTCCGGGCAATTTAGAGTCTCCAATGAATGCATGTTTTTGGGATGTGGGAGGAAACCGGAGTGCCCGGAGAAAACCCACACAGGCACGGGGAGAACATGCAAACTCCACACAGGCGGGGCCAGGGATTGAACCCGGGTCCTCAGAACTGTGAGGCTGACGCTCTAACCAGTCGTCCACCGTGCCGCACCTGACTTATTATTATTAATTTTTTTTTTTATCGTCACTTTTATTTTCATTACAGCTATAAAGGAAGAATCAATGGAAGCTGCAGTATGTTCTCTGTGAGTTGACTACATTTTGCACATCCAGCAATGGTGCCTGCCCTTCCGCCTCCTCATCATTCTGGATTGGGCCTCAGATTGTCCACGCCCTATGGACAAGATCATATAAAAAGGCTACAGTCATCTTTAGCTGCAGACTGAAGGGTAAGTAGTAAGACAACAGGCAACATGATCTCATTCATTTGGGGACTGGCCTGTCTCATCGTAAGCGTCTTGAATCCGGGAACTCTGGGATCACAGTTTGGACCACACCACCGGCAGACCCTCCCAAAGGTGTCACCACAGGTGTCCCCAAGGGTTCATGGCAGCTTTGAAGACATCAGATCTACTGAACAAGCCTCCGATGAAGTACGAAGCACCGAAATTTCCCAGGAGGTCCGGAAGAGAGATGAGATGCAGCAGGATGCACAGACCAGTAGTAATAACTACTTAGCACAGCAACCACGGAACCTCATCTCAGCAAGTAAGTTTTTTTCATGTCTTTTGTGTTTGCTGCTTATTGCATGTTGTGTCAGCCTTGTTTGGTTTTTTTTATGGTATTGATACATTTGTTGTACAATTTGGCACAAAGTGCTGGACACACATTTGCAGCTTTTGACTTACAATGTGCGGCTTTATACAGATTTTTGGGGGGCCAGTGATCTTGTAGTAGACATTTGAACAGTCAGTTCTCCATCAGTTTTTGCTATGCAGGCGATGTTGAAAATATTTTAGTAATAAATCAAAACATCCCCAAAAAATGTATATATCTGGAGAGAAGCTATTTTAAACTCTTACTATCTGTCAACTATCTAATTAGCTATTTGATAAGTCTGTTAGAGATGAATAAAGATCATTGACTATTTTGACAGCAGCTGCAAAGCACTTTTTAAACCCAACAACATGAGAATACAGAACTACTAGATTAGATCAAGATTTTATTAGCCTCAATAATATATGTGAATGTGCAAATGGTTAACAAATAGGCATGACCTCAATGGCTTATATGTGCCTCCTTTTTGTGATGTGTATGTATACATTGTTTTACGAGTCTTACAAAAATAATAACCAGGCTGTTCTTTGGCATTATCTTTCATATCTTCATTGCTTGAGTCAAACCAGAGCTGCTGCTGCTGCTCTAACACTCCTTCTTCTACCCTTTCCCCCTTTGAAAAGCTGGTGGCACTAATTCCAGATTCTATCGCTATCAGCTCTCTCATCACCAGCCGCTTTCACAGCTGCAACCAAAAGCAGCAAGGCATGCTTCTCGGCTGTATGCTCAACATCCCAATTCTCTTCTTAAGGTTTCTATTTGCTTTTTCAAGGTTTCTATTTGCTTTTTCATTGGCAGTTATACAAATCATTATTAGAGACAAGAGAAATTCAATCTTAGCAACAGTATAGCAGATGCAGCATCGTGGACCAACACATTTGCATGGATTATCTTTCCTTGTTATCACTTGTTGCTGGGCAGAATTATTAGGGCTCATTCATAACTGCCCCATGTGCTAAATGTAAAATAGCATATGCTATAGTGGTAAGAAAGAAAAATGTGTCTGTTTACTGGATCTAATGAGGGAGGCACTGTGCCCGCTCCCACTAATTCAGAGTTGCCACTGTCTTGGACGTGGTATACTGTAGCTCTGTGCCCAGGTTTGATTTACTTCACTTTGTTATTTTTTAACAAAATATCTGGTCTTTTTCTTTTTCTTTTCCAGTAACATCATCATCAAACTGCAGGAATCGTCCAATAGATTTGGTTTTCATCGTCGACAGCTCTCGCAGCGTGCGGCCTGCTGAGTTTGAAAAGGCCAAGGAGTTCCTGATAGACATGGTGGACACCCTGGAGATCGGCTCAGATGCCACCCGAGTGGGCCTCGTCAATTATGCCAGCACAGTAAAGATTGAGTTTCATTTGAATACGTATTTTGACAAGCATGCCTTAAAGCAGGCATTGGCCCGTGTTCAGCCTCTAGCTTCTGGCACCATGACAGGTGTAGCCATTAAGGCTGCCATGGACAAAGCTTTTATTGCCGAGGCAGGTGCCCGAACCAGCTCCATGAAAATTGCCAAAGTAGCCATCATAGTGACTGATGGGAGACCGCAGGACCAGGTGGAAGAGGTATCAGCAGCAGCCCGGGCATCCGGCATTGAAATCTATGCAGTGGGAGTAGACAGAGCAGATCTGATGTCCCTCCGCCTCATGGCCAGCCAGCCTCTAGAAGATCACGTCTTCTACGTGGAGACGTATGGTGTCATAGAGAAGCTCACTGGAAAATTTAGGGAAACCTTATGTGGTAAGGATGATCTGGAGAGTGTGGATATTCCATTTGGTGGTGTCGGAATAGCACAAACTGGCAGGAAAGACGGTTATGGGATAAAAAATGAAACTGACAAAAAGAGAAAAAGCGGTATGTCAAAATTATCCCTCTTATTAAAAACTGAGATTATTAATGGGCAGCGCCATATTGCATAACTCTCCATTTTAAGGTCAACGGTCGTCTTCTTTGTTAATATAAAAAGGGCAAGTTTAGTCACTTGCGTTTGGATTGCCCTCCAAAAGTGTTCACTAACTGATGTTGTTTATGCACATGGTATTGTACTTAAAATGCAGACAGCATTCATTATGTACAATGGCCCGAGTACTACTAACCATCCTCAAGAAGAAGACTGACTAAGCTTAGATCACCGGTTGATCTGGCAATTTAGAGCACCTTAAAGTGGTCCCAACCGACTATGATGCTGCCCATTAGTTTTCACAGTGTGTGCTGCTCTTTGCAAACTGAGCTGCGGATTTTGCCACATGCCGTGCGTCCTGCTCATGTACCTTGATGTGCTAAGCTCTGCAGGAATGAAACTTGGGCTGCTGCATTTTTAATCAGCCTTAATGGCTAATCATACAAGGCCAAATCTGTGTTTACCCAAGGTTTTACTTGAAAACTAATCTTTTATAAAAGTCATTTAAGTCGTCTTCCAAATTCCCCGATCGCACTTTTAAACATGATGTTGGCATTAAGCTTAGATCCAAGTGTTTTCGGTATGTGGGTTATTTTTTTTTTTTTTGTATTTTCTGTGATAACGTTAATTAATATCCGAAGTGCTAAGCCAAGATGCTATAGATTCAGCTGCTCCAAACATCCATAGTATGATGAACAACACATTCTACAACAAGTGAACAAAGTTGTTCATTCATGATGTAATACAATTACAGTATGTATACACTGTACATTCTACTTAACTTATCTTTATGGAATGGAATGGGTGCTTTGACCAGCCCAGCTGCTCAACGGCAGTATGAACTTATGCGAGTGCTACTACAAACTGTGAAATGGGAACAAGGTTTCAAAATGACAGGTTTATTTCTCGTACAAATTACTCAAATAAGAAAAGAGATCAATATGTCCAAATATCCAATTGAACAATTCTCATTCCTAAGTGTAGTAGCACTCAAACTTGAATGCTCATGCAAGTCATTCAGCTTCTTTGGTAGTTCCTGAAGTAGCGTTGTTTGCTTGCAGGGTTTGCATGGTTTTGCATGGCATGGGGGAATGACGGGTGCCGGGGGGTGATATGTCAAATGCTTGTGTAAAATTTGACATTAACTATCCGGTGCATGTCTTTTAATACAGAATTAAGACGGTGATGAAATGACAAAACTCCAATACAACATCACCATTTACAATTACTAATCAATCATTACTCATGAGTGACTAATTTAAAACAAATACTAATAACTAGATTCAAATATGAGCTACAAAGCAACTAGAATTAAGCCAATCAGACATTTTCTTTCAGGAGTGGATGCATGCGCTCGCGGGCATAATTGCCAGCACGTCTGTGTCAACAATGGTAACTCCTACAGCTGTCAGTGTTGGGCTGGCTATGTCTTGAACGCGGACAAGAGGACGTGCTCACGTAAGACCATTCATCTTTTAATGTCTTTGCATAAACCATGCCTTTCTCTTGATTCAAAAGTATGACTGACCAGTTACAATGTGAGACCACCGCTTTTCAGGTCAAGATGCATGTGCCCGGGGACATGACTGCCAACATATTTGTGTTAACAGTGGTGACTCTTACGTCTGCAAATGTGGAATGGGATACATCCTGAATGCAGACCAGAAAACATGCTCACGTTAGTACATACATGTTTTTTCCATAGATTGTCTCATCATCAATATTCTCATATTAGTGTCACATATTTTCTGTTTACCAGTGGCAGTTTCTGGTATGTGCAATGTGTGTGGAGGCACAGGGCAGCATTTCAAAAAGAAAAGAAAACAAACGGGAAAAAAAAACCTGGAGTTGCTACGTTGAGTCAAGTTTATTTGTACAGCCCTTAATCACAAAAGAGACTCAAAGAGGTTCACAGGCCTACAGTTGGCAATGATTGATGACATCCCCTAAGATAAACCCCCCAATCGGGTAAGGACAAACTCAAAAAGCCCATTTGGGGAAAATAGAAACCTTGAGAAGAGACCGCAGATGGGGGGGATCCCCCTTCCAGAATGATCAGGATGCAATGGATGTCAAGGGGCAACATTTATCGCATAGTCTGGTGCTGTACAATGTTCATTACGATGGCAAGATGCTGAACAATGTTCGTTAAGATGGCGTAAGAGTCCATTTAAAGAGAAAAGGCACCACTGGGTAGACGCCTTTGGTGGTTCTGCCTCAGGACCTGCCCCGGTCGGTCAGAACAGAATCCTCCACCGCAACGACTCTGGGGGAAGTGGTCCATCTCAGATCTTGTCCCAGTTGGTCGGTGCAGAACGCAAACAGACACCTCAGATTCAGTCAACACCTCTCTAGTCCCAGCCCTCTCTCAGAGCAGGAGACGAAGGGGGAGGAGATAAGACAAGCAGCAGTTAAACAGGCCTGCATGTACTTTAACTAAATATCAAAGAGTAGAAATAAGTCTTAAATTGGGATTTAAACATCTGCGGGTAGGGAATTCCGGAGTACTGGAGACCCAAATAGAAAATGCTCGAGAGCCTGCGGACTTCTTTCTGGCTCTTGGAGTCACCAAAAGACCAGCGTTTTGCCAGTGTAGGTTTTGAAATGGAACATACAGTACAACTAAGTCAGCGAGATAATAGGGTGCTAACCCGTGTAATATTTTATGAGTAAGAAACAGGACCTTAAAATCCCATCTCAGGTAAACCGGGAGCCAATGCAGCGTTTTGTACTAAGTGCAGGCTTTTAATACTAGACATGGGAAGACCAGAAAGCAGCATGTTACAATAGTCGAGGCGAGACGTAAAAAATGTGTGGACTATGATTCCTGCGTCACTAGTGGATCGTATGGGCCGTATCTTAGCGATATTGCGAAGATGAAAAACACACTTCTGGGAATATTCTGAATGTGCTTTTGAAAGGAGGGAGTTGAATCAAATATAACGGCGAGATTTTTTGCTGACTCAATGTGGGTAATGGTGCTTAGAATGGTGTCCTTAAACAAGTGGCTATGTTTTGCAGGGCCAATAACCAACAGCTCAGTTTTCTCAGGGTTAAGGAATAAAAAGATACAGGACATCCCGTGTTTAATCTCAGCGATACATGACTCCAGATTAGAGCAATCACGTGGGCTGGTTAGTATTAATGGCATGTATAGCTGAGTATCGTCGGCATAACAGTGAAAGCTCTTCTCATATTTGAGTATGATATTGCTAAGCGGCAGCATATAAGTACTGAACAAAAGAGGGTCAAGTACCAATCCCTGCGGGACTCCGCAACTGACATTTTCATACTCAGAGGTCACATTACCATGAATTACATGGTGCATCCTATTTGAGAGATAAGATCCAAACCAAGAAAGTGCTGGGCCTGAAATATCGATACGCGTTTCGAGGCGATCTAGTAGTATGTAGTGGTCAACGGTATCAAAGGCAGCGCTGAGGTCGAGTAAAATTAGTACTGATGAGGTGTCGCAAACCATAGCTAGTAAATTATCATTCGCCACTTTTGAAATGGTTTTCTATTGGCATCATGACATGTAAAGTATATTGGCATTGGGAAATTTGCCTAATGTCTCTTCCCAGGTTCAGATCCATGTGCCGCTGGACATGAGTGCCAGCACATATGTATTGACAATGGAGACTCTTACATCTGCAAATGTCATCCAGGATATGCATTACATCCAGACAAAAAATCATGCTCACGTAAGAACTTTTTGCTTTAAACATGGAGATGATTCTCAGGTTTGCCTTCAAGTACATCTTCATTTTTTAAATTTGAAATATAATGTCAAATGAATTCATTGTCAGTTAGTGACACTGTTTGATTGCAAAGTATCGGTTCTGTTAAATCACATATTTTTAGTTTATATCAAAGCGGCAGTTTTAAATAAATGCACCGTCCCAATACGATATGGCCCGGAAAGCACAAATTAAATTAATTGACAATTTGCCACCTTTAAATCCTGCACAAAGTGCTGATTTGTATCTCTCTATCTACCTAGAACTGTCACTGAGCTGCACATTTATGTTGCAGGTATAGTGGCAGATGCATGTGCCAGAGGTAATGACTGCCAGCAAATCTGTGTCAATAATGGAAACTCCTATTACTGCAGATGTCAAGTAGGATACATACTGAATGTGGATCAGAAAACATGCTCACGTAAGCAACTGTGAACATTGTCCCATTTTTTCGTTTATAATGTGAGGATTTTTACACGTCATATGGTTTCCTAACGGAGAATTTGAGTTCCTTAGAAGTTTGCGCGTCTCTTTGCAGGTGCGGATGCTTGTGCTCTTGGACACAACTGCCAGCATACTTGTGTCAACAGCGGAGAGTCATACATTTGCAAGTGTCGTACGGGATATAATTTGAATGCAGATCAGAGAACGTGCTCACGTAAGCATCTGTGAACATTGTCACATTTTCCGCTTACGATGTGAGGATTTAAAATTTCATGTGGTTTCCTCAACTGAGAACTTGAGTTCCTTAGAAATGGAAGTGTCTCTTTCCAGGTGTGGATGCTTGTACTCTTGGACACAACTGCCAGCATATGTGCATCAACAGCGGCGATTCGTACATTTGCAAGTGTCGTGCGGGATATATTTTGAATGCAGATAAGAGAACTTGCTCACGTAAGAATGCTTTATTTTTTAACGTGCAGTACTGTATTAGAGAGGGTGAGAACAAGAGGGAGAGTCACTGTTCTCCTTTTATGATGGGCATATTTCTTGAATATTTTGAAAGTGTTTGTCTTTTTGCATTCTGCAGTCATGAGGAAGTGAGCAGTTGCCTGAATCCATGACCACAGTGTCCAACGTCATCTTCAGATGGTCATTTATGGATGTTTTATCACTGCTCCATATATGAGTGGACACTAGGATATTTGTGGTGTGACCTCATGAAGGAAGCTTGGTTAGGTTTAGCATTGGATTAACCTTTGTATTTTGCTAGCAATATGTTAACATATGCGATGAACTGCATCTTTGAATCATCTTACAGTAAATCATTATTATTAACATGCAGTAGCTATTCACACTTGACCGCGGTGTAGCTCCTTGTCTGCAAATTGAACGTACATACAGTATTTGTAATCTAATGGACAAAGACAAATGATTGTGTCTTACCAGTTCTATCAGTATGATTTTTTTAACACATGGAACAATTGCTGATAACTCTTGATTTGTCAGTTCAGCTCCATAATCTTTACACAGGCTTAAAAGGAATTGGGTTGTGTCATGTGCGCCCCTATAACGCAGCTGCACAAGGTATTACAAGACAACACAGCTTTGACTGCTCATGATTTTCTAATTCTTTCAGAGGAAATGAGAAGTGAAATAACGCAAGATGCCTGCAAGTGTGAAGCTCAGATTCTGTTCCAGAAAAAAGTGCAGTCAACCATTCAAGACTTGAGCAGAAGACATATCCTTTCGCCGACCTCGAGTCCACTTATAAATGTAGCTACTGTGCAATCTAAAGCCAAAATTTAGATGTGATTGAGTTATCACTTTTACGAACGCGCTGCACTGATCAAACTGAATCATTTTACTCCTACAGTTGCTCTTGGCTGTACTTTCTTAACTGTTTATCCACTCGGTGACCTTTCAGACCGAGTGAACCAGATTGAGGACCAGCAGCAGTATTAGGAGCAGTGATGATGTCCAAAGTGGGATTTGTATAGTTGATCATTTTTTAACTTTCCCATGGAATTATTTGAAGTAAAAAAAAAAAAAAAAAAAAAAGATGTGGGACACGAATGGCACTTTGGTTTTATATTAAAACCCCTATATTTGCATTTAAAACGTGTACGTATGTCGTCATCCTTTCATTGTAGTCATTGTTCTTTGAACGTGTATTTTCTCTGTGGTCCGCATCAATGAACATAACATTCTAATCGCTTTAGCAACAAAATGGCTGTTCTAACCCACTGGATTACAGCAATACTATGCAGAGAAAAGGTCATAATAAAGTCGGATTCAGTTGGCGAGCATGTGGCTCGGTTACGGAATACTATATGGTGCTCTTCTTGTAACAGTACTCAACATTAGACTTGAGTTTTGTTTTGTATATGGCTGGTATAGTAAAGATACATTTGAAAGACAAAGCTTGAACATTTACTTAACATCAGCTCTTTTCATGTAACCTATTCAACGAGAAGTGTCTTAGTAAACTGTAACGCTCAAACTAACTGTAACCCTCAAACTATGTGCTCAATGTACTGTATTTTCTGCTTTTGTGACATAGGAGGGTTTGATTGCGAAGATATTTTGTATTGATTCTGTGTAAACTGATGCCATATATAAGCAATATCTTAGTGACTTTCTATTTTCTGTTGGATGTTATTGGTGCTTGCTGAATAAATATTCTGAAACAATTGAACGTAGCCCATATATTTCTTGCATTGTGACATCTTGCCATGTCAATTTGGTTGAAAATAGAGAGATGATATGACATCTCAGACTAAGGCAGTGTAGTGACAGTACAGGTAGATTTAGCCAAGAATACTATTCATCTAGGAAATAGTATTAGTTTATGTTTTATTAAATGTAATAGAGCACGGGTACGAAACGACTGATGTAAGGTAGGGGGGCCACAAAATATCGTCCCGTAGGCCTCATTTGGCCCCCGGGTTGTGAGTTTGAGACCACTGTAATAGCGCAAGTTAATCTGCAAAATTTCAGATGGTCCACTCCAAAACCCCCCAAAGTCCATGTTGCATCATCTGGACAATCTCTGAAGATCTGAATCATCCATCCATCCGTTTTCTACCGCTTATCGCGGGGGCAGTAGTTTTTTTTCTTTTCTCATTTCTTGTGTATTAGTACTGAAATTATTAACAGCCACAGACATACAAAAAATAGCTTTACACTATCAAAAAAAAAAGAAATGTATAATTGAGGTCCAAAAATCAGAGCAACTGCTGTGTCAATATTTTTGTGAAAACTACAAGTACCAGCAACGTTCAAAACAAGAAAAACTACAACTACCAGAAATCCACCGCACAGTGTACAGTTGCCACGGGCGACTGTAAGAAGCTACATGCTCCATGCTACATCCTGCGTAAAACGCGACGAAACAGTTGAGTTGGAACTGTTTTATAATACATGAGCGATAACGTCACGGATGTTATTTTTAACGCTGGACGGATTGTGTCGTTTTGTGCGGAGTAGACGCTCTTTTTGTCGTGCTAGCTTAGCTAGCAAAGTAACCGCTAACGTTCCACGACGGAGGCCATGATATGAGAGGAATAAGCCAGCATTTCTTAACTACCTCCATTTAAACGTAACTTTCTGTGGTCTTCTTTCCGAGTGAATGGCGAACTGGCAATGTCAGTGCTGTCTCGTTGTTTTGCTAAAAAAGCGAATTATTTTGGTCACGACTTACACCGACCAGCCATCACATTATTGAACACTTGTACATGCAATGGTATGCAACATTTTGCTTTTACTTACACGCGGGTAGAAAAATATTAGGAACAACACGCAGTATGATGCAGGACAGTACAGTTTTAGACCAATGCACAAACTACAGCGACAAAAAAACTAACAAACATCTTGTTCAAAGAATACCGCTATTTAATTGTTATTCAAAACTGAACATTATTACTTTTGTAATACGGCTCTTGTATTGGATGTCATTATATTGACCAAGTGGCCATAAACTTGTGGCTGGTCAGTGTACTGCAGTAGACTAATAGTATAGTAGTCACCAGACCAAGCTCTCATACTTATGGTCTATTTGATTTGCTGTGCATTCTTCTCATTTAGTTTACATCCATGCTTATGTTTTTCTTTTGTTGGCTGCCACACCTAGATTTAAAGAGGCCTGAAGGATACCATGTTTATCTACCTCAGCAAGAAGGTGAAGCGCCCTCGCCCTACTAAATGAACCTCATACGGACAGATGAAAGAATAAAAGCACAGACTCATGTAACTGTTATCTTGCCTTTTAGATTGCTATCCCCAACGGTATTCACTTGAAATGTGTCTCTTGGAACAAAGACCAGGGCTTCATTGCCTGTGGAGGTGATGACGGCCTCTTAAAAGTGCTCAAACTTGAAACTCAGACAGGTATGTTCGCGGTGTGTATCGAACAATTTGCAATCCATTTTTCAGACCCTTTTTGGATTTGCCCGGTAGAGCTTGACACATTGATGATTTTCACATTTTATTAGTGCCAGCATGTCATACCTCCCAGAGATAAGTGTTGTTTTGTGGCCACTCCTGTCAGACTTTACAAATAGCAGAGTATGGGCCGCAATTTGTCACTACACTCTCCTCACCACCAACCTCAACAAACATCTATCTCCAGATTTAATGGCTGTTTTTAATCTGTCGCTATGTGAAACGTTTGTCACATTATCTTGGAGGGGAAAAAAAAGAGATGTTTTCATTACATATTTTTATTTTAGCCAGCATAGTGGCCAAGTAGTCAGGATGTCTGCCTCACAGTTTAGAAGTTTGGGGTTCAAATCTCAGCTGCGGCCTTCCTTCATGCTTGACTTGCTTTTCTCCTTGTACTCCGGTTTCCTCCCACATTACAAAAACATGCATATTTGGTTAATTAAAGACATTAAAACGTCCATAGCGGTGAATGTGAATCGTTATTTGTTTATATGTGCCCTGCGATTGGCTGGCAATCAGTTCTGGGTGTACTCCGCCTCTGGCTCAAAGTCAGATGGGATAGGCTCCCACTCACCCGCGACCCTAATTAGAAGAAGCGTTATAGACAATGGATGGATCGAAAAGTTTATTTTTATTGGAATTGTTTCCAACAATCTGTGCTGTGTGCTGTTTCCCCCTGCACTCCTGTCAAACATGAATTTTCCCTCTGGGAATCATCCATCCATCCATTTTCTGAGCCGCTTCTCCTCACTAGGGTCGCGGGCGTGCTGAAGCCTATCCCAGCTGTCATCGGGCAGGAGGCGGGGTACACCCTGAACTGGTTGCCAGCCAATCGCAGGGCACATAGAAACAAACAACCATTTCACTCACAGTCATGCCTACGGGCAATTTAGAGTCTCCAATTAATGCATGTTTTTGGGATGTGGGAGGAAACCGGAGTGCCCGGAGAAAACCCACGCAGGCACGGGGAGAACATGCAAACTCCACACAGGGGGGGCCGGGGATTGAACCCGGGTCCTCAGAACTGTGAGGCTGACGCTCTAACCAGTCGTCCACCGTGCCGCCCTCTGGGAATCAGTAAAGGATTATCTTGCCTTATCTTGCTTGCCTTGTCTTGTCACAAGGACACCTTTCATTAGTGGCAGCCAGACAGCAAAGTCACTTTGTTCAGTTTTTTTGTTCACTTGCACATTGCAAATCAACATTTAACGTGTTTAAATTAGTTTTAAGACTGTTACGTAAGATCCATGTGATTGAGATTTTAGATTTTACAAAACAATAGTTCACACAGTGTGTACGAAATCTTTTAAAACTCACCAAAAGCCTTTCGGTGCTTTCCGGGTACGTCTGTGTCAGTCCCTGTAAGTAGAAGTGGTACCACCTTGTCCACTCCAAGTTGGAGAAACAATAGAGAGACTCAGTTAAGAAATTCTTAATTTCAAAGTATTGATGCTGAATCGGCTCCCTTTTACTCTTTTCTTTTCTCAACAGATGACGCCAAACTTAAAGGACTTGCCGCACCCAGTAATTTGTCTATGAACCAGACATTGGGGGGACACAGTGGTGAGTCAACATTTGATGACGCATTTGTCAATAAGGAAAAGAAAGATCAGATAGTGGTATGCGAGTGGGAAACAATCACACCTTATAAATACTGCTACATTTTCAGGTGCGGTACAAGTAGTTACATGGAATGAACAGTATGAAAAACTAACAACCAGCGACCAGAATGGACTCATCATCGTATGGATGCTCTACAAAGGTGCTTGCACCCTCTTTTTATGAACTCCTTTTTGTGATGTAATGAAAATCATGTTGCTATTAATGTTTTACTTTCTTTTTCAAAGGTGCATGGTACGAGGAAATGATCAATAATAGGAACAAGTCGGTGGTGAGAAGCATGAGTTGGAATGCTGATGGTCAAAGGATCTGTATTGTGTATGAAGATGGGGCAGTCATTGTTGGATCTGTAGATGGTAAATAATTAGATAATTAAAATTGAACTCACCAGGATCTTAACAGTTTTCCAGCCAGATGCAGCATAAAATCTGTTTGTCACTTGATAGGGATTGCTTTGTTCACATGCTCGTGTCTTACTGTGTGCGTGCGTCTCAAATGAGTTTGAATAAAGACCTTGTTTTTTGTAGGTAACCGGATTTGGGGAAAGGAGCTGAAGGGAAATCAGCTTGCACATGTGGCATGGTCTCCAGACAGCAAGATCCTGCTCTTCGGCATGGCCAACGGGGAAGTGCAAATCTTTGATAATCATGGCAATTTCATAGTGAGTATACAAGCACAACATACAACTTGAATGAACAAAGGTAAATAGAAGCAAAGCAGGAAGACACAGTCAAAAGACTCTCAGATTGTAAGGTTTGTCAGTATATAAGTAGATGCACTGCAGCGCAGCCACACATCATCATTGTGGAACGATTGTGGAAGTCTCACACGGCCTTGTGAATCCATCTTACGAGTTAACACGAGAGGAAGAATAAATATTAAGGCCGAACAACATATTGCATTACTGCATTGAAGTCGATTTTTTTTGTTGTTGATATTGAAGTCTTTATCACACACTGTTGTAAAATTGTGGTGAACCAGCTGAAAAAAAAAAAAAAAAAAAAACAATTCTAGTCAATGTCTCAATTTGTTAAGTATAGTTGAGGTAGATTTAGTTGGTTGGTTTGAAAATAATTCTGCTATACCTGTATGAATTGTAATTACTGTAAAATGGTGTCCTACTTATTTTAGGAATTATGTATATTCAGTACATTAGCATTACATTCGTACAATATTAGGTACGATGATTACATTTTTTGAAACTGTACTTCAAAAACTAAACACATTAGCAATGTGACAAGATTGCCCAAAAATGACAGTTTGTCAAAATGGTCTGGTTGGAACGACCACTTCAACCTTAGTACAATGCATTGAAAATTTACTTGCATCAGGAAACATTGCCTTTTTGTGTATGTTTTTGTTTGATATCACCTTTAGTAAATCTAGTCAAATTACAGTAAAACAGTATAACGTAATTATTTCTCATATGTACGGGCTGAAATTAGGGGAGGTCAACGTGTCAAAATAACTGCGAAGTTTCAAATGGCGTCACTTGCCCTAAAAGCTGGATAAATAATGCAAATAGAAAATTATTCATGAGAACAATAGTGTGGGCATAATAGTGTAGAATAGGTAATGTACGTACTTTAGGTAATAATCTTGTTTTGTTATGGAGGATATTAGAGACATTTGAAGTTCTCATTGCATGTTTTTTTTTTTTTTTTCTTTTTTAAGAAATTTCCACAAAGATGACAGCCCCTTGTTACATTGCTAATCACATTTTAGTCTGGTTGCGAAAAACATTCTCCTCTAATTCCAAGTGTGCTTTTACCAACATGTAATCTTCAATGTCATTTGGATTGTTTTTCAGATGAAATTGACCATCAGTTGTCTGACTAATGTGACAGGAGCCGTCAGGATAGCAGGTATCCACTGGTACTCAGGAACAGGTGGCTACGTAGAACCCGACTGCCCGTGTCTCGCTATGTGTTTTCAAAATGGAAGATGTCAGATTATGCGCTATGAGACTGATGAAAGTAAACACAAAGACTGCAGCTCTTTTCCCAGTTTAATATCACTTGTGACAATGAGCTATGCTACATTTCTTTGTGCAGACCCAGTGTGTATTGACACCATGATGAATGTGGTCAGTATTCAGTGGAACCATTGTGGTAGTGTGCTGGCGATGGCCGGTTCCCTCAGAGCTTTGAACTCAGACGTAGAAATCAATGTGGTGCAGTTTTATACACCATTTGGAGAGGTAAGTGGGACATTTTATTTCCTTAAGATTTGGCTTGATACACAATCACTATGTAGGTTCACAGTTGTTTATAATGTCCAGAATAAGAATAAGTTGTACATTTGACATTACTGTATAGAATTAATGTGAGTGGGTCGTTTCATTTTCTACTTTTTTTAGTGGCTTAATATCTCAATGTTGAATTAAAAATCCCATTGGACATTGATTGCTGCATCACTTTACACAGCACCTGAGAACCTTGAAAGTCCCCTGGGAAACAGATGACAGGAGTTGCTTGGGAAGGAGGCGGCCTGCGGATCAGCCTGGCTGTCGATTCCTACATCTATTTTGCTAATATCAGACCAGATTACAAGGTAAACGACAGCACTTTAAACTAAACGATTTGGATGTTCCTTTTTCGTAGAAATAATGTCGAAAGACTTTGGCTCAAGATTACTGTCATATCACTAAATATGTTTTTTCCTCCTGTCTGGCAAAATCCTTTTCCAAATTGCTTTGCGGATGGATTTTATGATTCAAGGTAATGGCGAAGGCTGGCATTTATAGTAAAATGGCCTTTGATACACATTGCAGTTTAAAAAAAATAAATACAGAAAAAAAACACTTGCATCTGGGTTGAGGCTTTCGAGAATGTTCAGCAATCTCAAACTAAAGGTGAAACTTAGTGCCTGTTTTGTTTTTGTTTTTTTACCAGTGGGGATTCTGTTGCAGTACAGTAGTATATGCCTTCACAAAGCCAGAGCGTCAAGATTACTGTGTGATCTTCTGGGACACTAAAAACAACGAAACATTTGTCAAGTATGTCCAGAGCCTCATGTCCATCACCACGTCAGGGGACTTCTGCACCCTGGCAAGCAAGGCTGAAGACACCCAGACTCAGGTACAGCCTAATTTACATTCTGTGGTCCAAAATAAACAATGATAATTCCTCAAGCAGTTTTGTTGTCATTTATGACAGCTTTGTCTCTACGTAACTCATCATAGTAGATGTATTGAAACATGGTACAGCAGCCTTAACATAAATGAGTGCACACCCCCTTGGAAATGTAAACTTGTCATTGATTTCTCAATAAATACATCAATCGTCAGAATTTTCATAATGAGTACACTCAGTTACATTCAATGGCCCACATTTGTTGTAGTATTTGGTTGCATAGAATTCCACAGAAAATGTTGATTCTGAAAGTAAAGGTTGTCTCGCTAATCTGTTGGGGTGTACCAATTTATGTTGAGCACTGTATATTCTTAAGCAGCTTTTACTTATTCTTTGGCACACAGGAAAACGCTGAGTCAGAGTCTGGCAGTCGTGCAAAGGTAATGTCACGTTACTTAAAAGCACAGTATATCTTAAATACAGAATACATGTGCAGCATAAGAATCCTGAAAATAACCTGTAACAACCATTCATATTTTTCAGTTTGTCCTGATTCTGTGCAACTCAATTGGGACTCCTTTAGACTCTAAGTACATCGGCATATGTGAGTTCCAGTTTAGAATAAAATGTAACTGTATATTCATACATAATATTTGATCACAGTGTGTTTTGTAACTTGAAATTGATAAAAGACCAGGATGTTGATTAATGACTTCAAGTCAATGTTAGAGCTCGCACCTCGCATATAGAAAAACAGTGGCCGACGCGCTGTCTTCTGCCACCCACAGTCACAACTCTCACAGGCTCACAGCAGTCTGCGGCCAATAGACAGTGTGTAGTGGGCGCCTTTAGACACTCCAAATATTCAACATACCGTATCTGCATGGCACAACTGAGTGTTTGCGGATGATCCCAAGCCAAGATGGTTCAAAGTCTGCAGATTTGAAAGACTGTCGTCTAAAATAGGCTCCCAGCTTAACATGAGAATCCGGTCAACTGTCCGAGGCATCTCCTTTGTCTGGCTTTGTGTGTGTGTGTGTGTTTGTGTGTGCGCGCGCGTTTATGTGTGCGTGTACATATACAGTGGGTACGGAAAGTATTCAGACCCCCTCTTTTTTATATTGCAGCCATTTGCTATAATCATTTAAGTTCATTTTTGTCCACATTAAAGTACACACGGCACCCCGTCTTGACAGACAGGTGTAGAACCATCTCAAGGATGATCAGAAGAAATGGACAGCACCCGAGTTAAATATGAGTGTCACAGCAAATGGTCTGACTACTTATGGCTGTGTGATATTTCAGTTTTTCTTTTTTAATAAATCAGCAAATAGTTCATTAATTAAGTTTTTTTTTCTGTCAATATGGGGTGCTGGGTGTACATTAATGAGGAAAAAAATGAACTTAAATGATTTTAACAAATGGCTGCAATATAATAAAGAGTGAAAAATTTAAGGGGGTCTGAAAACTTTCCGTACCCACTGTCGTCCACCAAATAAAACTGCCTACTTATCCTAATTATCGCCTTGGTTAGGTCCATTGTTTGTCACCATGACCAGGACGCATGTGATTGCTGCATCGAAAGAGGCTTTCTACTTATGGCAGTACAGAGTGGCGAATAAATTAACTGCCTTGGAGATCAACCAAGTAACCAGAACTAAGAAAGAGGGAAGGGAAAGGTGAGTTTTATTTATTATTATTTTTGTTTGTGTTGCATCACAGTCGAGATGTAGCTTTACAGGATGGCATAAAGTTTACCCAGGATGCTCATGCCAAGACTGACAGTACACCCCAAGCTAGTCATGGAAAGTTACAGGGAGGCAAGATAACCACACATCTAGAGCCTAGGAGTCAGTGTCTGCAATCTGAATAGAATTCATTCATCTACATCCACTGCCACAGAGACTCCAGACAGCCCGGCTAAAAGTCACCTCAGTGTAACTGTCTGATTTGCTCTAACTTCCTGTCTTTGTAGGGTCTATCACATTGACAGCAGTCCAACTGGAGTCAATGACAATGGAGAGGACTTTGCAAAAGCCTTCACAGTAAGTGGCATTGGGCCGCAATCATTACTAAACCATTATTCTTTGAACTAAAGGTCTCCGTTTTGTCATATTCATGCACTGAATATAAAGCTCCGTTTATAATATTCATGCACTTAAATATGAAGGATTTGTCAATATATGCAACAAAAATGCTAATTTGTCTTTTCTTTTAAAGGCAACAAGAGATCCCATCTGTTGTATTACAGCAACAGATAAGACACTGATTGTGGTAGGTACATCTCTGCTTTTGATACAATTGATGCAAATAACTAAAACATACAATACTCACAAAACGTTAGGGGTATAATTTCGGGATGAACCTAAAATGCACTTTAACCTATACCTATGGACAACTTACTGTTATCTGACAAGGAGCTGAATGACAAAATTCACAATGGGTGTGTGATCCATGAGTCGATTTCCTGATTCGATTAGATTTGGTATTTCAGCAGTCCTCTTTATCATACTGTTCACCTTTTGACATCACAAGACCAAGACAGCACCTGACAATTGATTAACAGTACCTTGCCATTGCAAGGCTTTCAAACAGGATGTCCCCAGAGGGAATGGGCCACTGAGTTTGGAATGTAACATTGTGTCATCAGTAGGTTACAAGAGAACTACAGAGACACTGGAAGGGTCACAGAAAGGCATAGAAGTGGACGCCCTTGGAAATTTTCAACACATAAATTTACTATTCCGCTCCGAGTGGGAGACCAGCAAGTTGTGCAAAAAGTACTGAAACATTGAACTGTTAGACATGTCAAAGTTTAGTGAAGGTAAAATTAAAGGTCCCATATTTTGGCTATTGAGACCTCCATAGAGTGACTCTCTAACATGGACTTAGTATAAAAGTGTCAATTTCATTCAAAAAACACCTTGGTTTTGTCATATCAGTGTCCAGAAAAGGCCCCTCCGACAGCTGCTTGCGTTTGACCCAGTTTTGTATCCGCTTTGTCCATATTTGGCTCAGACCGCCCCTTTCCTCTGAATGGTTTCCTCCGTGTAAGCGGCCCACTTTTGAGAGCACACGTGTTTGTCATGTTGACAGCGCTGGCTCGGGAGCGGAAGGGGAAGGCGGAAATCTTCGCTAGTGACGTAGATAAGCTCGAGAAATTCAAATGACCTGACTTCAGGCTTCTCGGCAGAAAAACGTCTGGAACTTAGGAATGCGTCGACAATTTTATTTCATATTTCGGATGTTTACTGACGCACCATAGAGACAATATTACATCTCAAATACTAGAAGAAGCTGGTTTGGTCAAATATGTCCCCTTTAAGTTCACCTGGAAATGTTATAGTGCATTTTAGGCACGTCCTCAAATGTCACCTAAAAGTCAAATATCCCTAACTCTTTGTGAGTAGTGTCTATCAGTAATTTTTGTGTGTGTTCCAGGGCCGTGAATCGGGTGTTATCCACAGATATAGCCTGCCAAATGTCGTTCTCATCCAGAAATACATAATGAACAGAGCCCATCATCTCTCTTTAAACTGCAACTCCAGGTAAGCTCTGATTGTAGTTGCTTTGCATTTCTATAAATATGTAGACTGTGCATTAATGCACCTGTTTCATGGCTGAATGTTTGAATCATTTTTTCCCTTTAGTCGACTGGCCATTATTGACATCTCCGGCGTTCTCACGTTGCTGGACGTGGAGGTTCACGCATCGTCAGGTGACAACACTGGCAGTCAGGTGTCAATAGGGGATCCGTCAAAGTTTGAACGCAAGGATGTTTGGGACATGAAGTGGGCGGACGACAACCCTGATCTGTTTGCCATGATGGAAAAGACCAGAATGTATGTCTTCAGGAACCTAGACCCAGAGGTGAGTCAATTACTGCTTTCATCATCTTACGACCACTTCTAACGTTAACTGAAATTGAATATCGCAAATGCGTATAAACATGCTTAGATGTTTATACCTCTCAGTCTGCGAGTGTTGGGTCCGAGCTGTGAATGTTTAAAAAAACGTTCGTAGAGTTTTCGTTCCTTTTGAAAATCTTATACAGTGTTTGTCATTTTACAAAATTATATTAATAATATTGAGAACTCAGAGATCTTTTTTTCCATTATATTTACGTGCTACTCTTTCATTACTATCATTAACTTTCTTTGCTGATTGATTCAGATAATTTAGATGGTTCTATTGCCTCATAGTGAAGTGTGTGACATCCATTTTGACTCGAGTTTAGAGTTACCAAATGTGGTTCCCTGCCCTTTAAAGGGCTACTGTGTTGACTGAGTTCATGGTTAAGCGTGATATCTGTACTAAATGTCATTTGGGAGCACAGGAACCCATCCAAACATCAGGATATATCTGCAACTTTGAGGACCTTGAAATCAAATCTGTCCTGCTAGATGAAATCATGAAGGTAAAAACAATGTGAGCAATTGTTTTGCTCCTTAAATATCCTAAATCAGAAGTCTTAGAGAAGTAATTAAAGAAAACGTCTCACATTTTTGATTAACTATTAATGTAAGTGGTGCGAATTAAGAATATCTTAACTGAAAGACACTATCAGAGATGTTGAAGAGGTGACCTGGTGCTTTGCAGGACCCAGAGAGGCCAAATAAAGACAATCTCATCAACTTTGAAATCCGTTCCTTGAGAGACAGCCGTGCACTTATTGAAAAAGTGGGAATCACAGATGCTTCACAGTTCATTGAAGATAATCCCCACCCAAGACTCTGGTAAATATGTGTAATGATTTCCTTTGACATAAACTAAACATAAATGTTAAATGTTGTTGACTACACATTTGTAACATGCCTTTCAGAATTACTAATAGCCATGAAACATCTCTTCTGTCTATCATCGACATGCCAGGCGTTTGCTTGCTGAGGCGGCCCTCCAAAAACTGGACCTGAAGACTGCTGAGCAGGCATTTGTCCGCTGCAAAGACAACCAGGGCATAGAGTTTGTCAAGCGCCTGGGTAACCTGCAGAGTGAGCCCATGAAACAGGCAGAGGTGGCAGCGTACTTTAGCAGGTTTGAGGAAGCCGAGCGCATGTATTTGGACATGGACCGCAGGTACAGTATGTTTGGACTAATATTTGTTGCAGGAAGGCAGATATTTTTTTGCTTTGGCTTCTTGATCATATTGACTGAAGTGGTCATATAATTTTCCAGGGACCTTGCCATTAGCCTTCGGATGAAGTTGGGAGACTGGTTCAGGGTTCTCCAACTGCTTAAAACTGGCTCTGGGGACTGTGATGATGCTCTACTGGAGCAAGCCTACAATGCAATAGGGGACTACTTCGCCGACAGACAGAAGTGGTATTGGCAATTTTTATTTATTTATTTTTATTTTAGCTGATTACTTTCTTGTTATTACAGCCCAATTCCAATGAAGTTGGGACGTTGTGTTAAATGCAGAGGTGGTAAAAATACTCACACTCTGTCCTTAAGTTGAAGTACAGATACTGGTACAAGTAGATGTACTGATTCAACTTCTGTGCCTGTTAGTAAAAGTACAAAAATAAATAAAGTACAGACTCTAACATGTACTTAATTTGTTGTCCCATTGTCCCATGTCATTTCTATACAGTACCCATTTGATAACTTGACACAGACATTTAAAAAAAAAAACTAATAAAAGGAAAAAAAAGTCATGATACATGTTGTTAGAGAACTAGCTAGTGTTGGCTCGACTTTTTTTTAGACTGGCACGAGACGTAATGTATTCGCCACAAATTATTCTTGCAGCTGACAAAATCAAACAATTCTCTTAATAAAGGCCACGGATGGGGAAATATCTTGCTTCTCTAAATCTGTTCTTGTTGTCTTACATAGCTTGGTGGCACAGTCACCGTTTGTCTGCCCATTCACCCTGGCATCTCTCTTTGCACGTCTATATAAGTGTGGTTCTCTATGCGGTGTGCAACAAAAATATACAGTACATAATAATATATGCACACGCAAATTGAATTCCCCCTTGAGGGATCGTAACCTGTGTGATGAATATAAAAAAGGGTTGTGAAGTTACGTGAACACGAAAGCATTTCTAGTATTCCGAACAGGCATTATCACTTAGTACTGCATTATGAAGCAATCATGAATGCTTAGTAGTCACACAGTGCATGAGCAAGTTTTACATAAGCCTCGCTTCTTCTTCTTTGAAGGGTCAATGCAGTGCAGTACTACCTTCAGGGCCGCCACCAGGAGAAGTTGGCAGAATGCTACTACATGTTAGAGGATTATGATAACCTTGAGAAGTTGACAAATTCACTACCAGAAAACCATAAACTTCTGCCGGTAAAATAAATTTGAAAGACCTCTAGCTCTAAGCTAATTCCAGACTGCATTGCCTCTTAATATCTGGAGTGATAGCAACTGTGATACAGCGGCTGAAATAAGTATTTAACACCTCACCATTTTTTTCACTACACATTTCCAAAGGTGCTATTTACATGAAAATGTCACCAGATGTTGGGAACAACCCAAATAATCCATACATACAAAGAAAGTAGAACAAATTAGTTCTGAAATTAAGTTGTGTGTAATAATGTGAAATCACACAGGGAAAAAAGTATTGAACATGTAGAAGGGGAGGTGCAAAAAGGCATGGAAAGCCAAGACAACACCTAAAATCTCCCTGGGGAACACAATTTTTGTTGATCGGTTTGACAGCTATGTTTAACAAATTTCTATGTGTGGAATCCAAAATTTATCTCAGTTTTTCTCTATTATGTCAACTTACGCCAACTGGTATTAAATAATAAAGTAATAAATAAAGAATAAAGTAAATAAATAGTAAATAATAAAGTATTAAAATAATTCAATGATTAATACTTTGTACAAAAGCCCTGTTTGCAATGACAGCTTCAAGACACTTCCGGTATGGAGAAAGTCGTCGCATGCATTGATCTGGTGTGATTTTGGCCCATTCCTCCACACAAGCAGTCTTCAAATCTTCAAGGTTCGGTGGGCTTCTTTTATGGACCTTGAGTTTCTGATCTTTCCATGGATTTTCGATTGGATTCAGGGAAGGTGATTGGCTGGGCCATTCTAGCAGCTTTTTTTTTTTTTTTTCTTCCAAACCATTTGAGAGGCATTATGTTTTGGATCATTATCCTGATGAAATGTCCACCCTTGTTTCATTTTCATCATTCTCGTAGATGGCAGCAGATTTTTGTCAAAAAATGTCTCTGTGCATTTGCCCATTCATCCTTCCATCAATAATGTGAAGTTTACCAGTGCCGTTTGCTGAAAAGCAGCCCCACACCGTCATGTTCCCACCTCTGAACTTCACTGTTGGTACGGTGTTTTTAGGGTGATGTGCAGTGCCACTTCTCCTGCAAACGTGGTGTGCATTATGGCATCCAAACAGTTAAATTTTGCTCTCATCCGACCAGACTATATTCTCCCAGTATTTAACAGGCTTGCCCAAATGTTCAGCAAACTTTAAAGAAGCTTTGACGTGGCATGCATACAGGCCATGGTGGCAGAGTGCATTACTCACTGTTTTCCTTGTGACAACAGTACCTGCTAATTCCAGGTCTTTTTTTAAGCTCTCCACAGGTGGCCCTTGGCTCTTGGACAACTCTTCTGATTATTATTTGCACTCCTCTGTCACCTGATTGAGGCAAATTTGTTGTGATATGATTGGCTTTCCACTTACGTATTATGGCCCCAACCGTGCTCACTGGAACATTCAGAAGCTTAAATATCCACCTGTAACCAATGCCATCATTATGTTCTGCAACAATTACCATCATTTCTCATGTGTAAAGCACATTTTTTGCCTAAACAATTGTCAAAAATCAACAGTGCACATTATACATAGGTATAGGAGCAACTGGAAAAAACTCACATTTTATAAATGTATGCCCCCATCTAGAGGTTATGAAAAAGCTGTACATTTTCAAAAGTCAACTGTGCGCATTATACATAGGTATGGGGCGACTGGAAAAAACTTTCCCATTTTATAAATGTATGTCGCCATCTAGAGGTTATGGAAAAGCTGTACACTTCCATTCCAAAATTCCACCGCCACCTAGGTTATGAGAAAGGTGTACGCTTTCATTCTAATAGGCCACCGCCACCTAGTGGTTATAAAAAAGGTATAGCCTACACTTTCATTCCAATATGACAGGGGTACATATATGTACAATTGTGCTCATACGTTTACATACCCTGGCAGAATTTGAAATTTATTTACTTATTTTTATTTTTTTAAATACGACTGATGACTATACAACTATCATTAATTCCTTTATGGTTATTTTTTGTTTGATGATAATGCTTTTCTGAAATGCTTGACTGTTTAATTTGAATCCCATTAAATTAAAATTGACTGTGTTTCGCCTGGTTCTTCTGGTTTTCTTTAAAGAATTGTACCCATCTTACAAATTCTGTCTGGGTAATCAAACCTATGAGCACAACTGTGTTTTTTCTAATTTACTAAATAAAATTAGGTCTGTGAATTTAAAAATAAGAGCAAGTAAATCAAAAAAATGTATTACGTGTTCAAATAAAGTTCTTAACTTCAGAATAATTATTTGGGGAAAACAAACTAAAACATACAGATAATACTTTATGTTTCTATCATATGGGTAGAAGGAAAATCATGCATTGTGAAAATGCATTATACATAGGTAAAAGGGTTTTCCAGAATTTTGAGGTCAACTTTGGGGGTGCGTATTATACATCGGTGCACGTTATACACGGGAAATGATGGTAGTTTGCGATGGTCTTGAGACAGCTCTTTGCTCTTACCCATCACGAGACTTGACTAACACTTTGGCCATAAGACCTTTTTGTAGCCTATCAATTAGGACTGAACCAGCTGATATTCATTTGCACTAACAAGGGGCCGAATTGCTGTTTGATTATTGATAGATTTTGGGTTTTTTTTTTTTAGATTTGTTTTTTTGTTACATCATTTCACATTTTTATACACAACTTAATTTCTGATCTTATTTGTTGTACTTTCTTTGCATGTATGGATTACTTGGGACATCTGGTGAATATTTCACGTCAACAGCACCTTTTAGAAATATATTTAGTGAGAAAAATGGTGTCGTGTTATATACTTATTTCAGCCGATGTATCTCACATACTGACATTTCCCACATCTATGCTGTAGGAGATTGGCCAGATGTTTACCACTGTGGGCATGTGCGAACAGGCTGTGAATGCCTACTTTAAATGCAACCAGGCCAAGGCTGCCGTTGACACGTGTGTTCATCTGAACCAGGTGAGAGACGCCCACTGTGGCAACCTTGCTGACCTCCCGCCTATATCATCTTCATGAGTGATATTTAGCTTGGCCGTGTGAATACTGCCCTTGCACTTTGCTGCTACAATGCAAGTGTAGCATTTGACCGATGGTGTAGCTATAGATGGAATAGCATAAACTTGGATTTCAACAGTAAGTGCTGCAAATTTAAATGTGTAATCTTTGTTAATTATGTCAAATTTGCACTGTCGTTATTCAACTGTCAAGTCAGATCCCTCTTGCCATTCCTTCCCATTCCACTATCATGTGCTCTAAGATAATGTTGTCCTGTTTGCCTTACTTTTCTGTTTTTTTTTCTTTACGTCAGTGGAACAAAGCAGTGGAACTTGCCAGAAAACACAACATGAAGGAGATTAAACCTCTTCTGTCCAAATATGCTTCACATCTCCTTGAGAAGAACAAAATTCTAGAGGCAGTGGAATTGTATCAGAAGGCTCACTATTTTCTTGATGCAGCCAAACTCATGTTTAAGGTACATCACTTGTACTACCTGTATTTGTGGACTATGTGCATGTATAATTGCTGGGAAAAAGCATTTGCTCCCTTCCAGAGTCCGGACTTGAATACAGATATGTGCCAAAAAAGTTGAATATCGAGGGAAAGTCCATTTATTTGAAGAATTTGTTTCAAAAAGTGAAACTTGTATGTTACATGAGTTCACCAAACACAAAGTGAAATATTTCAAGCCTTTATTTGTTTCAATTTTGATGATTATAGCAGAAAGGAAAAAACAAAAAAACTATGCAGTATTTTACAAAATTTTAATACTTCATGTGACCACCAAAAAATAATTTTAAACACAGAAATGTTGGCCTTCTGAAAAATGTATTAAAGTAATATGCCCTCAGTACTTTGTTGGGCCTCCTTTTGCATTAATTAAAGCATCAAGGCGGTGTGGCATGGAGGTGGTCGCCCTTTGGCACAGTTCAGGTATTATTGTAGCCCAAGTTGCTTTGATAACGGCCTTCAGATCGTCAACTTTTCGGGGTTTCTGTTCCCTCATCTTCCTCTTGACAATACCCCATAAATCTTCAATGGTGTTCAAGTCAGGCGAGTTTGCTGGCCAATCAAGTACGGTTACTCCATGGCTATTAAACCAGCTGTTGGTAGTTTTGGCTTTGTGGGTAGATGCCAAATCCTGCTAGAAAACAAAATGATTGTCTCCAAAAAGACAGGAGTCAGCGGGAAGCATGAAGTGCTTTAACATTTCCTGGTAGACAGCGGTGTTGACTGTGGACCCACACCAGCAAATGACATGGTTCCCCAAACCATTACTGTGGAAACTTCACACTGGACTTGAAGCAGCTTGACTTTTGTGCTCCAGTTTTCCTCCACACTCTGGCACCTAGATTTCCAAACGAAATGCAAAATTTACTTTGATCTGAAAAGAGGACTTGGGACTTTTTCTCCTTAGCCTAGCACAGACACTTCTGGCATTTTATTTTTTTGGTTCAGGGGTGGCTTGACATGGAACTCTACAGCTGTAGCTCATGTCATGCAGACGTCTGCATGTGGTGATTCTTGATGCACTGACACCAGCCTCAGTCCACTCCTTATGAACTTCCCCAGATTTCTGAATCGCCGTTGCTTGACGATCCTCTCAAGGCTGCGGTCATCTCTGTCACCTTTTCCGGCGACATTTCCCCCTTCCTCTTAACACTCTGTTAATGTATTTTGATACAGCGCTCTGTGAGCATCCAGCTTCTTTTGCAATTTCTTGTTTAGACCTTTTTTTCCCTTATGGAGGGTGTCAATGTTGGTTTTCTGCAGAACCGTCAAGTCAGCAGTCTTCCCCATGATTCTGAAGCCAACTAAGCCAGACTGAGACAATTGAAAGGCTGAGGAAAACCTCTGCAGGTGTTTTGCTGACAAGATTGTGACACAGGGAGCCTACAATGTTGAACTTTGTCATAATAATTCTAATTTTGGGAAATACTGGATTTGTTTATTTTTTTCATCTTTCTGCCATAATCTGAAAAATTTAAACAAATGAAGGCTTGAAATATTTCACTTTGTGTGTGGAGAGCTTATATAACATTCTTGCACAGGGACTGAAAAGACTCACCAACAGTTATTGGAAACACTTCATTTCTTTTATTGCTGCCAAGGATGGCAAAACCTGTTATTATGTTCAGGCGGCGATTTACTTTTACAAATAGGGTTAGATTTTGAGGTTTTGAGATAGGTTCCCTTTAATCCAAAATATCATCATTTAGAAACTGCACTCTGAATTAAAATTGGCTTGATTATCCGAAACCCTGATTAATAAGCAGAAATCATCCATCCATCCATTTTCTTTAGCGCTTCTCCTCACAGGGTCGCAGGCTTCTGGAGCCTATCCCAGCTATCATCGGGCAGGAGGCGGGGTACCCCCATGAACCGGTCGGCAGCCAATCGCAGGGCACATAGCAACAAACAAGCATTCGCGCTCACATTCACACCTACGGGCAATTTAGAGTTTTCAATCAACGTACCACGCATGTTTTTGGGATGTGGGAGCAAACCGGAGTGCCCGGAGAAAACCCACCCAGGCACGGGGAGAACATGCAAATTCCACACAGACGGGGCCGGGATTCGAACCCCGGTCCCCAGAACTGGGAGGAAGATGTGCTAACCAGTCGTTCACCGTGCCGGCAAGCAGAAATCAAGAAGGGGCCAAATAGTTTTTTTCACGGCACTGTACGTCCATCCATTTTCTACAGCGCTTTTCCTCATTAGGGTCGCAGATGAGCTGGAGTCTATCCCAGCTGACTTTGGGCAGGAGGCATGGGACGCCCTGAACTGGTCACCAGCCAATTGCAGGGCATATATAAACAAGCAACCGTTCACACCCACATTTACACCTCTGGACATTTTGGAGTCTTCAATTAACCCGCTATGCAGGTTTTGGGGATGTGGGAGAATGCCAGAGTACCTGGACAAAAACCCACACAAGCACACGGAGACAATGCAAATGGCAGAGACAAAAATTCAAACCCTGAACCTCAGAACACGGCAGCAGACATGCTGAACAACCCGAAAAAACGGAAGATGCCTAGTGGGATTGATTGTGGCTGTCTCTCAATCAAGCATTTGCGGGGTTCGTTCCCAGATAGCAGATGAGGAGGCCAAGAAAAGGACACGACCGCTGCGGGTGAAGAAGCTGTATGTGCTGGCTGCTCGGCCTCGTAGAAAACCATCACGAGCAGAAGAAGACGTTGCAACAGAGTAAAGCTAAAGGGAAGAAGTCAGAGGTTAGTCAGGATAAATCCACAAAATACACTCACGCTCTTGGTCCCTTTATTGTGTTGTTTTAATTTTTCATTATTTCAAAACCACGGAAAAACGTGGTCCCGCCTTTTCTCATCCCTTATTATTAGGCAACATTTGCACTTGCTGAACTCCTCGAGGAAGACACAACCTCTGCAGACAGTCGTGTTCCGGACAACCCGTGGCGAGGAGCGGAGGCGTATCACTTCTTCCTGCTCGCTCAAAGGCAGCTGTATGAAGGCTACACGGAGAACGCCATGCACACAGGTAAACAACCCCGGCGACCGTTTGTCAAAACACGATATCAGGGATGTCCAAACATTTTCCACTCTGGCCCACATGCAGAAAAATGGAAGGGCGAGGGTGGCCCACTACACTTTGTGTTTATAAATATGCTAAAAGCATTTCAACGGGCCATTGATCAACGTATGCAAACCGGTTCATCATAATTAAAGTCTAATTCTAAGTGTTATCGGTGACAGAGCAAAAGTATTGGTGTTATATCTAATTTGTTTTTATTTTTGTTAAAAAATTTGTTTGATATTTTGTAGCACTTGCATTTAAAGGCTTTTTGAAATTTTAAACCAAAAAAATGACTTTTCATTTAGAAATATTTTAAAATAACATTCCAATTTATTTAAAATTTTCATTCAACTACAAAAAAATCTAAATAAAAAAAGTGTGATATCGTCTCATGTTCAACTTTTTTTGGACATTTTTGTTTTAAAATGTGTGCTCTTTTTCAACATTTGAATTTGCTATGAACTTTTTGATGCAGGCTGTATTTAATTTTCTTATGAGGACATGTGGCAGGCCCACAATAAAAGTACAACTTTGAACACATACGACTTGTTCACACCACAGCCGAAATTGGCTTGTATATGCTTCGTATACAGTACACTGAAAGAGTATCGGCTATTCGTCGCGTCAACTCGTCAAATACACTATCCGAGGAAATGTGGTAGAGGAGTTCTTTTGTTATAGCTTTCTGTAACTGAAATGAATATTTTTGAAATGGAATCTTATCTCAAGTTCTTTTAAGTAAGACCCTGAATTTGTTTGTCTCTATCAAGTCACTTGACACGGAGATGAACCACATGGATCTGCATCTTTTTGGATAAAACAAACTAAACTCAAGTTTAACAATAAACACAAAGCAACATACTTACTGTTTGCACCACATTTAAAGCCCTTCATCTTCGCGAATACGAGGACATCATCCCTGCAGTGGAGATCTACTCTCTCCTAGCCGTCTGCTCGTCGGCCAGCCGGGCCTTCGGCACGTGCTCGCAGGCCTTCATCAAGCTGGAGGCCCTGGAGAGTCTGGACGCGGAGCAGCGGCTGCTCTATGAGGACTTGGCCTTGGAGATCTTCACCAAGCACGTGCCAAAAGACAGCCGCACGCTGGAGCTAGACGCGGCATCAGAAGGGTGAGGAAAAACAAAGGTTCAAGTCAAACGTATTACACATAATCTTATGCCTGTGGAGAAAGGGCTGGCAGAAACCATCCATCCATCCATCCATCCATGTTTTGTACCGCTTCTCCTCACTAGGGTCACGGGCGTGCTGGAGCCTATCCCAGCTATCTTCGGGCGAGAGGCGGGGTACACCCTGAACTGGTGGCCGGCCAATCGCAGGGCACATATAAACAAACAACCGTTCGCACTCACATTGACACCTACGGGCAATTTAGAGTCTTCAATCAACCTACCGTGCCTGTTTTTGGGATGTGGGAGGAAACCGGAGTGCCCGGAGAAAACCCACGCAGGCACGGGGAGAACACGCAAACTCCACACAGGCGAGGCCAGGGATTTGAACCCATCGTCAGAACTGTGAGGCAGAAGTGCTCACCAGTAGACCACCGTTCCCCTTGTAGAAACCATCCAACTCTTATGCTAGTACAGTGGTAGCAACTTACGTTGGGGCACTTGTACGAGCGAGCGTCACTTGGGGCGGGGTGGGAGAAAATGCCCTCGCATATGGGCAAGGAGCACCACAGCCGCTGGTGTGCACTTTCAGCTGTTTATTGAATGGGACCAACACAAAACGAGAACATTCGCAAGGAGCAACTCCCAACTCCTGAGGGCTGTCACTAGGCCACGCCCCTTGAAGGCTCACATCCACCTACACAACTACTACAGTATGTACTGTAATCACACTTTCTAAAAACAATTGACTTCTTTACATTCTCGTGTTATTGTTTCTCACATGACATTGCAGCACTTTCTGTAATTGTATCATTTTCCATGAACTAACCACACCTTTTTCTCTCTCTCTCTCTTTGTAGGACGGCGGAAAGGTTACCCACCTGCATAGTGAGCGGTCTGCCCATCCAGGACTACCACTTGTGGATGTGCAGTGTGTGCAAGCACTGCGCTCAAAGCCACGAGATCAGCAAATATAACTATTGCCCGCTTTGTCACAGTAGTGTGGGCTGAAGGTGATTTCAGAACTTAAAAAAAAAAAGAAAATACATTTTCACCCGAGAAAGGAGCTTATATTTTGGTATTGCACTACACAAAGAAGCAATTTACATCGATGCAGGCTGAAGAGATTTGGAGTGAAAGGCTGTGCTGAGTTTGATCCAAGCGCTCGATTGTTTCTCTGCAGCCTTACAGACTGAATTTAATCCTATTTTACAAGTCTTTACATTGCACTTATCTGTATGTCACAGCGAATGTCTGAGCAGAAGGCATGTATAAAAGCATCGATGTGATATGAGATTTACATGCACGTGATCATGTTATCGCTCACAAGTAACCAATTCTTCCTTTGCAACCCGGAAGCCGAGTTTCTGTGTCCATTTTTTTTCCCTCTCTCCCACTCTGAGCTCAGCGAGTGGAACTGCAAAGAAGAAAAAAAGCAATTGGTAAGAAGACAACATGGCTTTTATTTATTATTTGATTTTTTTCCCCACCAGCATCGTATGTACTATCTTTTCAACAGGTTTATTTGATTTTATTCATTTTTGAAATTTTAGTACAAAATTAAACCTGTTTTTTTTTTTTTTTTTTTTTTTTTTTATAAATTATTGCAAGACAGGAATAACAATATCAATACGGTATTGCAATGCAAATATATGGTGTAATCAAAGCCATTTTGTTATTCACGTAATTCTGTTAAATACTTGAATGTAAAACGCTGAGGTAACTATTTTCTACAGGAAATAAAAATATTCGTTCATAAATAAATACCCCCAAAAAGCTCGTCTGTACTGTGTCCTGAACAGTGGAGCTGCTGTCATCATCCTTGTCCGCCATCTCCTGGCTTGAGATGGTCGTCAAGTTCACGTTGACGTTCATGTGGTAATTGAGGAATTCTAGCAGTTTCTTGTTTATTTTGATCGAGTTTGTGCGTCTGAGTGAAAATGTAAAGTTCATTGACTACTTTTATAAGGACCAAACGTCACTTGTTCGGCTTCAAGCTGGGTTCCGCTTGCACATGGCGGTGTTTCAAAAAGCTCCTTTAAATATTATGGCTCGAGAGTGCGAGATATTAAAACAATGTTGCATGTTTGTTGAGGTTCCTTCTACAGTTTTACAATGTAGAACTGCAATTGCCTCCTCATAGTTTAGCATACTTCATGCAGTCCCTCCTTAAACTAAATTGGTTAGCCGAAATCGGTTCGGTTTTGAGCAAGTTGATCCGCACAGTTTCTCTGCCCATAACTTTGACCAACTAGGCTACTTGAAGATCCAGAGCCACTTTTAAGTGATGTCTGACTGCTGGACTGTCATGCAGAAGGCGTGAGCCTGCCATTACGTCAAGAACAAAAGGTAAGCAGAGCTGCATTCAGTTGTGTTGAATGTCAAGGAACTATTTTGAAGTTAAGAGATGTTTCAGTCAGAAATAAATAAAGTGATTTACTGCCATCTTGTGGCGGGCTATTGGTAATTCGAACCCTTTATACTCTCGCATTCCGCAGGTATAAGACGCTGTCGTCGTTAACTCCACGGCTCGACCCATAGTCGTCATGGGAACGAAAGCTGGACTCACCATTGAGCGCACAGAATACGAGGTGGGATGTACAGCTGCTCATGAGACAGGGTCGCCCTCTCAAAAGGGGTTAAAATGAGCAAGACAAGAAATGGGGGCTGTGAAGTCTACTAATACATGATCCTTGGAGTATTTTGACAAAACCCACACAGTTATTAAGAAACCTGCTTTCAATTGTGGGAAACCGTGTCTTATCAGAGGCCAGACACGACACTGTGCACATTTTCTTACCTGCAGCATGCGAGCTTCCTTGGTAGCTATTTTAATGCTAGGAACGAATCCAATCCCTAGTTTTTGCTCAAAAAAATGACTTGACTGCTTTGCAGCTGCTTTTTTTTTTTTTTTTTTTTTTTTTAAACTTTTACACTGCAATGTAAAGAGCACTTGTGCTTTAGACGTATTTCATCTATCTAAAAAGAAATCAAAGAGTCGGGATTGATGCCAATCTATAAAGTCCATGTTTACACTCACTATGTCTCTTCTGAACATTTCTCTCTAAATTTGCCTCCAAAACCTCGAACCTAGGCTACCGCCCTGATGAACTTAAGTTAGATTGTAAGTAGATTTGCCACATGCAATTAATTATACGGTAGACTAGAACTGAGAACAGAAGAGATTTTTAGTATCTTGAATCCAGACTAGTATATCCATCCATTACTCAACACAAATGAGTACAGATTTGTTTGAAAACCTTGAATTTCCTTTCAGATATTTCAGTATTTTCTGTGGCATACTAGACCACAAAACACTCCCTAAAATGTGATCAGCACAGTCGTTTCTCTTTTCTTCCAAACTGTCAAGTGTGTTTCCGCAGGCATCTGCCTGAGCATCAGCTTCCTACCACATGACATCATCTTGCACGCTGACCCAGGAACAGTTGCGGACAGCCAGAATGCCAGAAAGTGGGTTATAATCAGCGCTTGTTATGCTAACCACCTCAAGATGCACACTGCATGCAGCCCAGCTGTCAACGATAATCATGATTATTATGGTACATCCCCCCTGACCTTTGTGCAGGCCGCGATGGCATGAATGAGCGTGACCGGTCGGGCGCCTCCATTTGCGCCCTGCGACTGACTGGTGACCAGTCCGAGGTGTAGTCAGCCTTTAGCCCGAAGTCAGCTGGGATGGGCTCCAGCTCCCCGGGACCCTTAACATCAGAAAATGAATGGATGGATATTGTACAGTCACCACCAAATGTGCACATTTTAGCATCAGCGATGACAGATATGCCATTAATATCAGCCTTTCATGTATCAATTCATCCTGAATGTTAAGGAAGAATAAACAATAAATGCAAGGGACAAAACTTTATTGTAACCCTACAAAAGAGACAGGGTGAGAAAAATACAAAACAAAAATAACATTATAGAAATTAAAAACAAAACATTGTCATTCTTACACGTCTCAAAATTATCCACTGTACACAGACCAGTTTATTAATCATATTTTAATATATAATTTCTTGTAATGCTGTGTGTACATACAAAATATAGCAAACTAAATAAGGCAAATAAATAGAGGTACAATTTACAGGAAAACGCAACATTCCTCAATATTTAATGGTGTTTTAGTTTTATCTCAAACATCAAGATCGGTGTACAAAATATGTTGTTGTTTTTTTTTCCTCTTCCAACTGTACATTTTGCTGTGAAGGGTACTTTATTTTCAATGCTATAAAATACAGACTCCTTACAATTACACAGCCGCCAAAAAGTGGGTGCAACATTTGTCAGGCAGTACAAAGTGATGTCTAAGATGGTGCTTTTTTTTTTTTTTTCTCGCCCCCCTCCCCTTAAATTTAATAGCACAAGCAACGTCCTATTCAAAGGTTAAACTCAATACATCACACTGCGTGCACGCTTCTTTGGGCATGCAGCTGGATGCCAAGTGCACATTTGGACAGAAAACTAAACATTCCCCATATTAATTTTTTTATTAACATGCCAAAGCCACTGACAGAGACACGTATGGTCTGTGTCCTCCACAATCCCGTCTCTCATCCATTGTTTTTCCAGCGGCCCAGCCGGAGCACCAATCACTTGCCTCTTTCCTCTTTTTACAACACATTTTTTTTTTTTTGCAGCACCCTTCGCAGTTCCAAGAAGTCTAAACCCTCAAAACAACATTGCAAATAGAAATGTCCCATAATAAAAGTGCATTGAAAAAAAGCTACTCATGTCATTCCTCCATTTCCTTCTTTTACACGCCAAAGTCAGCCAGTCAATGGCTGATAACAAACATCCAAACGTGGAACAAAACACACATGTAATACTGACAACGTTGCAGTAAATAGTTTGCCCTAAACTGTGGGGATAAAGCTCTGGATTAAGAGTTGAGAAAGTTCTGCCAAGTTTGATATACTAACTGATTAGCTGGAAAGATAACGGAGCAGAGGTTGGGCAGGAAAGACCAGCTGGAATATACAGAAGATGCTGGTTAAGGTGGTGCTGCTTGAATTCAGGGACAACACAAGTTGGTTCATTTGGAGGTGGGCCTCACGCAAGCGTCTCTGCTTCACTTTGAGGACAAATGTGAAAGACAAAATAATATAAGGACTAAACTTCCCCTTTAAGACTTCTTTTAGGACACAAAAGTGAATATTTACTGTCCTGGGATCCAGCTACAGAGCTGCTTTTTATTGTTTACTGCATGTGAACGCAAGCAGGCGCCAATGCTTCGAATACATCAGCTGCACCCCCCCCCCCCCCCCCCCAAAAAAAACATGTACTGTCATCCATTAGCAGCCCCACACAGTAAGAGGAATGGTACTTGTCGGAGGCACTTCAAGGTGATTATGTGGTCAAAAAGAAGCTGACGGCAACATTACAACATGTGTTAGAAACATCAGAAAATATGGTGCCTTCTTTTCTCATCATAAAACTGTATGAGGGATTAATACCAAATGCTTGTTGAGTCACGTGCATTTGGGACGTGTGCTCGGAAGCGCTTGAAGCAAGCTTCAAAACAATACGTTGTGCAAATCCTATCAAGATATTCAAGTCAAACTGAATATTGGCTGTATTATTTTTGTGTTGAAAGAGAGTAATGAATGATGAGGGTCGAGCTTGTGTCACATAAAGGAGGGCATCTCACATTCTGTGCCGATGTTACATTACAGTATCATATCCTTCCATTGTCAGCTATCCTCTACGCTCTGGCTTTAGTGAACATGGTGCCCTCTAGTGGTAACAAACTAGATGGCGCTTGCAATGAGCCCACCACATACACACATTGCAGCATTTAGCACATTAACTAAGATTTTAGAAATATTACATTCTATCAGAACTTCAAAAAAGTGTTGTAACCAACCCATGTTTGCAGCGGTAAAATAGGATGAGTGACATACAAACAAGCAGCTCTTTTTTTTCTTTTTGTCTATGCTTGTTGCAATGTCGTCGTCTCTCATGTGCACCATTTCTAGACTATATAGGAATCTGTGAAGGCCAATGACATTGCAACAAGCATAGACGTGCAATGGCAGCTCGGCGCAATCTCGCTGGTGGTGTTAAAAATTCGACTGACGGCTCAGACCCGAGGCTAGCTATTTTGAATTGAGAAGCTTAATTAAGGCCCATTAGTAAAGTGGACCACGCAGGCTGGTTTGTTGGCGGGGGAGAGGAGAGGACGCGCACTAACTTTCCTGGCAAGACAAGACAAGCTGCAGTGCAAACGAGACAAAAGAAAAATAGAAATTCACTCGATTTGAGTGTGCAAAACCCCCCAAATGCCATGAAAAAAAAAAAAAACATTTTCAAAATGCTTTTGCTATAAATAGAAATGCCGAATTGCAAGATGGTTTCCGAATACATGGACACGTTTCTTCTGCTTTGGCACTGCTTGATGCCGGAACAATGTTGTGGACATTTGACACATTGACGCTGCACTGAGAACACACTGAGGTCACGTGACCGCCAGCTGCACCGTTCCTCACTGGCAATTTGAAGATCTTCCATCCCGACTCGATGGTTCCCAGATGTGGTTTCGCTTCATTCCCAAAGCGTTCTTGGTTTTCGTCTGCGCGCACGTGATCCCAGACGGGGGACGAAGTGAAACAGTTTTTTGGGAAGAAGCGGTGACAAACAGGAAGTGACAGATGGCGAGAAGCTTAAGCACAGTGGTCAAAGTCACGTGATGATGTGTCACAGTGGTTTGCGCCCACGAGCCCGCCTGCCCTGCGTCCAGATCAGGAGATCACGTAACGTCCGGGGGTGGTTGTGGGTGGGGCCAGGTCGTTCGCATGTTTGGACACAGTCGGAGAACTCGGACCACGTGAGATCCGCATCGGGGCCGAGCTTAGGGCGTCTCGGTTTTTCCTGACCTCCTAGTAGTTGACCTTTGTGACGGCTCGTTCCCGCCCGCCTCCGCCACCGCCCTCCACCAGCTGGTTGACGGAGCGCTTGCGGTTGCGTTTGAATTTGTTCAGGTCCTTGTCGAAAACCTCGCCCGAACGCAGCGCCGACACCAGGTCGTCAAATTCCCCTCCGACCTCGTCTGAGGTGCCGCTCTTCTTGGGCCGGCGTTCCCGCTCCCGCTGCTCCTTGAGCTGCAAAACAAAAGGAAGGGATTGTTCAAATATTTGGAACGAGAGAATGCAATTTCTGTGCAAGTTGCATGCGAATGCTGAAGCGCTAAAGCTAAACTGAAATGCTGTGGAAATCGTTTCCACAGCATTTGTTGTATGTTGGGAATGTGATAAATACTTCCCAGGACGTCCTAACTGAGCTCAATAGTTTAAAGTTGGAATGTTTTGAATCGCTCAAGAAATGTGGGAGGAGGAGGTAAATATGTAAAATATCTTTAAACATTTTAGAATTTGTGTATTGTGAAAATTGGGCAAATATAAAGAGTATTTCGAAGCGGAACGGTTTGAACGTTTGGCTAATAAATGTGGAATGGAGGATACCGTTTCACTTTGAACCTCGTATAATGTGGGAATTCTTGCAATGTGGAAAATTGTTCTGCATGAGCTGAGCAGCTCTTTTGTTGAATGTGTCATTCACTTGAATGGGTTTTGTGTTTAAAAAAAAAAAAAAAAAAAAAAAAAAGTCCTTACTATTTAAATTGTTTTTTTAATAGCTTTTGAAAATTAAAATGGAATCTCTTGAGCATTCACACAATTAACAACACATGGGTGAAACACTTTAATGGCACAACGGGCGGGGGGGGGGGGGGGCCTCTCACCATGGCCTCCATGCGCGCCCTCCTCTCCTCCTCGTCCTTGCGTCGCTGCATGTTTTCCAGGTCTTGACGGGCCTCGCCGAACGACTGCAAGAAGGTGTCGAAAATCCCAAAGAACTCGTCGGGCTGCATCCTCCCTTCGTCCTCCCCAAAGTGCTTCAGAGATTTGGTGAACTGCGTGGGGAGAAGCGTGCTCATTTTTGACAGCTATGAATCTGAAGTGATAACGGTTCTGACCCTAATGTTTAATCTTTGTTTACAATCATACAAGCAGCACATCCTTCATGCGCATGGAATTTTTAGTGCATGTGAAAATTATATACAAACTAGAATTAACACGCGAGAAATCCTAGAGCAGTGAAAACATTAGCACATGAACTGCATGTAATATGAGGTGTGATAGTCGGAGCCGTTTTCCACTAATGCAGAACCGTCCTGTCATTATGGGCTCGTCAACTTAGCAACCAAAACATCAATTTCCCTCCTCTAATGCAGTTTCTGCTCAAATCGGTTTCTTGTGCCCGACGAGTGTGCGTCCATAATCAGGAGCGGCAAAGACAAAATGGAATTAAGTCCAAGCACATGCATCTGGGTTGTTTCAAATCAGACATTTATATTGGAAATACTTGATCTTAGAATGCTTCATACTCCTGACCTGCTATACTGTATAACAAAGAAGGACACAATTACATTTGTTCCCCATGATTTACTCAATCAGTTTGCCCTCTGATCCCACCATGAACATTAGCACGCAAAGTAGTACCTCCCTCTAAACAGCACGTAAGTTGAACCAACAACACCTTACGCCTGGATCACACGACAAGACAAATATGGTCTTTCCCGATTGCGCTATGTCGGCATCAAATCTTGCCGTATCTCAGTCAAGACGGCGGCAACACTACGTGACATTTATTCCGATACCACCGCATCCCGTCTTTTCCGATCACTGGTCTTTTTCTTGTCAAGTCAAACACTGTTTGAGAGCCGGAACCAGAAAACATGTCACCGGTCAACCCGACCGGATACGCTCGTGACCATGGCGACGACAACGCAACGCGACAATGTATTCTGTGTGTGTGTTTGTACAAAATGAGGAAAGACGTGTGGTGGTCGTCACCGTGCTCAGGAGAGGACGTTCATTCAAGGATCGCTTGAGGTACGTTCACATATTTTTAAGGCAACAAAACGTTACGGAGCCTAGCAAGCTAGTGCTAGCACTAACAGTTGTACGTAAACATGCCGGCCTTCTGTCGGATCATGTTTCAAAACTTCGGTAAACATTGGTTTCTGCGCGTGAATCAATGCTGACAACGGCGACCATGTTGACAACGGCAATCAAGGTGGAGCGAATACGCAATCCTATTGGTCGACGTCAAGGTGCGCTGTCGGAGAGTTGTCATCCATATGTCACACTACAAGGAAGATATCCCCTCCACAAAAAAAAATCAAACACGCTAGACTTTTCATTTTGACGTCGTAGGGCCAAATCGTTGGTCGTGGATTATGTCACACTACAAGAGGTTTTGTCGTTCCTGACAAAATATCTGGAGCCTGATCTAGGAAATCAGCTGAGATAGCTAATCGGGCCAATATCGGGGCTAAAATCCTGTAGTCTGAACGAGGCATTATTGAGTCCAGGGAGGAAAATAATAAAATATTGGGACATCAGTGTGCACGATAATATTCACAGAGCATGCAGCAGGGTCTGAAATTAAATGCGACTCAATTTTCCGTTTGGTGAGTGAATCTCATAGCACTAATCACCACGTGGCAAGTGAATGTTTGCACCCACGTACACAAACATACACGTGCCAATCATAATGCAGCGGCGCGTCCTGGAGCCAGTAATATTGGAGCAGGGCGTGTCCTGCCAGGATAGTGCCTGGGATTCCTACTAACGCCAATCTCGGTTATCAGCTGCGTGCGTATTTCCTCGATCTAACATGACGGGATGTGCCTGACAACAGCCAATCAGAAATGTCCTTTTCCTGCTCCACTTCCCCATCCTCGCCCCGGCTGCGCAGGAGAGGACAGTTTTGTGGCACTCTCTCCAAAACGATGTGGAGCAATGCTATTATAACGAGCCGATGTGTTCGGTATGTTGGCGCCCTAAAAAAAAAAAAACGACAACTCTTGTGTTTATTCATTTGAAGAGGGACCACCAAAGTGACTATGTGGAAAGCAAAAAAAAAAATATTTAAAAATGCAATTGCACTCAGTACAGCCTGTCACACTCAGTTGCCAGCACAAGTAGCATTAGCAGGTAGACTCTGCACGCGGTGAGGCCACCAGTCCAAAGCAACAACAATCAATCCTGTCATCATTATTCAGGTGCTTTGTAAAATGCCAAAACCAGTTCATCTGTATTGTTATTACAAATGATGCACATTTGAAAGTAGAAATAATGTTAACAGGATATGTAGCATCAGAACTGGAGAATGATCATGTTTACAATTCAAGGTATCTTCATCATCCCCAAGGGGGCAGTTTGTTTATTTTGTACGTGCGCTTATCACGATGATGATATTTTTTCAATAGATTGTGTAAAATGATTTAATACTTTGGATTTTTTCATCTACCGGCCAAAAAGTTAATTTTGGACACTGTCATGCAGTACTATAATACGTATGGATCATGCAGTATTTATGGCTTTTGACCAACAAATCAGAAGCCACCTTGTGGTTAAGCTAAAAAATACAGGCCTGCGTTGAGATTCGCACCCAGAATATCTCGACTGTGAGGCAGAGGTAACCTCTTACTCCACCGTGCTTCCTACATTTCAAAACGGTCCACGAATATGCTTGGTTTTACGTTTGCGAGCTCTAATCTGTGTGTAATTGGCTGAAATAAGAATCTCAATGCAAGAGTGCACTAAAATCACAACATGGAAAGGAGCACACAACCTGCTGCTTTGCGAACCACAACAAGCCTCAACGACATTCCAGCACTCAATCTCATGGCTGCAGTAAATAACGCATAATGTGGTTTCAAATACATTACACGCATAATTGGTGCGCTTGAATGATAAAAGCCTCTAAGCACTTCAACAGATGAATGAAGAATGCCTTGAGTGTTACAACTCCAACTAAAGGCGCTAACAACTTGAGCCTGCCATTCGCATCCCAGACTTGGCACCAAGATTCAATTTCTATTGGATTACTATGTTAATAATATACCATAAAATACTCTGTTTAAAAAGGAGAATCAGTCGTGTCTGTGTGTGTGTGTGTGGGCATGTGCATGTGTTGTGAAGGATAAAGCAAACAAATCTCTCTTGATGAGAGGGAAAATCCCGCCTGTCCTCTGGAAACCTGCGTCCCAGTAACCCTCATGACCTTGGACAAGCGTAATCCTTTGAAATGTATGCGGTAATGTCTGAAGCTGGGGCGTGCGCTTCACTGTGCATCTCGGCCAGACAATCACGCACACGCGTGAACCTTTTCTTTTCGGCTTTTGCTGTTCTCCATAATTGTGTTTTTAGGGACAGCAGTACATGTCCATTTGCGAAGCGACACAAAGATATTTGGAAACGACAGGACTCAAGCCCACGGGATGCATTAAAATGTTACCCAGTAATTGGGAAAATGATCACCTATCGATGAATTCCTATTTCACTCATAAAACAATTCTATCATTAAGTGTAGTTGTGTTTTGATGCAGGCTTTTGCTTCGGATAATTAACATTTTCCCCATGTGAATATTTCAAGATTTTGGGCACCAAACTACAACAAATCGTCATTGATACAAAGATTAGAGCGCGAAGATTTTAAAGCTCAATGAATCGTCAAACCGTGCTCATCCCTAACATTGCTATCCAAGCTTGTCGACCAATGCAGAACACAGAGTAGGTGAACTGCTGTTGCCGTGGTAACACACACACACACAGTTTCGAAATGGGTTACAAACGACCACACCATCAAATGAGTCTAAAGTAGGGGTTGAATGTAGGGCTGGACGATATAACCTCAAATTCATATCACAGTATAATCGCAATATAAACTTCAGTGTGAAAATTACAATGGAAATATTTATGAATGGGTTGTTCCTTTTGTTAGTGAATAATTGTAGTGTTGTTGGAGGGAGACAACCAAAGTAAGAATTTCATTGCTCAGTGCTACCATTCATTGTTTTTACCGTGCGTATGACATTTTTTAACGTTTTTCATATCAGGCGCAAACCGCAATGACGAACGCAGTCTTGACGACACTCCATGTGCAAACATATAATGTATAATATAAAAGCAAGTTGCATTTAAATTGAATGAATGAGGAATTTATGCTTATGCCTGTACACATCTTTTACAATAAAACCTTCCAGAACATCAGTCCGGATGCTGCAGGCTGGGCAAGAGTTGGGCACACGTGCACGGATTTGGGCCCCATTCGTCCGAAATTGCGCAAGCATGAGACAAAACCTGGGTGCCGCTGTTGTACAGATGCTTTGCTCAGCATTAGCTGGCAACGAACTTGCATACTGTGATAAGTCGCCACGAATACGAGGTGACGGTGCAACTTTTTTTTTTTTTTTGGGCGTTAATTACTCCTCCCCCTCCCCCAAATTCATACCGTCTACCAATTATACTGTTTATATCCCGCACCCCTAAGTTGAATGACTTGAGAAATTTTGCAGTTGACATTTAGGTGCTAGTCGAGTCGAAGTTGATTAATCAATAACGTAACTGAGATTATTTCAAATTGTCAACTTTCTGTCACCTTCATGGCCTACTCGCTAGTATACACATTAAAAGAAAATTACAGGAGGAGGGAATGCTTTGCATTTATGTATTGCAGAAAACCTGCAGTTGTGTTATGTAGACTGTTGCAAAGGTTTTATCCGATCTGACAGTCTGTGAGACCACGGCGGTGTCTGTGTGCAATTTGTGATTGGATGTGTGAGTCGGTGAATTGGACCAACGGAAGAAAGGTAGAAGAGCTTGCAGTGAGTATGTGAGCGAAGCACTCGTTGTTTTCACAGTGAAAAGGTTACTGATTGACCAGCGCTTGTCTTGGTTTTGTTGCCGAAGCAGACCCTACAGTATATTGTCTGTCTTTTCACTGTTATAGGAGCGCATATGGGGAATTTGCTTGACAGCTGACATGAGGATTTAAGCTGTTCGTTAGCTAGCATCAGCGGATGCATTTTCAGATGGGCATTGGTGGGCATGCGCTTTTGCTATAATTGAGGACATTTTTGCAAGTGACCTTGCCACCATTCTGATTATCACCACAATACTGCCACATGCTTCAGGCACCGCAACTAGTTCGCTGCAACGACCGGCCATCAGTTGATTTCAGCAACGCGTCAGTGTTGTAAATGCCAAAACACGTGACGTGCGCTTAATCGACTTCAAGCTATAATTATCGCGCAGCAGTAAAGCTGATGTGTCGACTGGATTCAATTCCTACTTTAAACTTGATATTTTAAGGTACAGTTCCTAGAGATTGTAGTACGAAACAATTGAGTCTACACTCTCACCTCTATATTGTCAAAGGAGTGGAGAGTAAAGCATCTTTGACAATTTTCAGTCAGTCACACATTAGCTGTGCATGTTTATAGAGTCTGGCCCAGTGAACAGAGATTCTTTTCCTCCTCCATCTATAACTGAATTCCTGATCCCGTTTTTTTTCTTTATCGCTGACATCCCAATAGGCTTCTTTCCCCTCTAAATACCCCACTGACAAATAACAAAATGAAACGGAAACTCTACTTGGAGCCCCTTCCCCCCTACTCATTTAACACACACCGATCAGGGGTGCATAGGAAAATGAAAAGGTGGATAAAAAAATAATTGTTTGGAAAAATGTCATCATTAAGATGTGCAATGCCTGCAAATCTTTTCAAGATTTTTGTTTTTTTCCCCCCCAATACAAGCAATTACATCAATCAATAAGAGCCAGCCGCCTTGACATGTATTTGTCCTGGTTGACTAAAAATGGAAAGAGGAGATGTGAAAAGCGTTACTCAAAGAGAAGACAATGGAGGAATCCAGGCTAATAGTTGAGTGTTGGGTTTCCCCGTCATTGTAGAAGTGATCAGATCGGACAAAAGAATGTTTTATAGTTTCTCCCTTGAGAGACTTCTCATCATCCCTTCTCTTCCCAGTCTAACATGAACGGTTGGTCATTGACACAACTGGCTGAAGATCCCTTCAAAGCCACCCCACGTGGACGCTCAAACACTTCAGCGGTTACCTTGTCCTTGGCCTCGCTCAACTGATCCTCCAGTTCAGAGAAACTGAAGCCAGCCACGGTGATGAAGTCACCAATCACAGCTACAAACTTATCTCCACGTTCCCTCGTCCTGCTCTGCTGGTAGTGCAGCTCCTGGTGCAAAACACAGAGGAAATGAAACATTTCTTAACTGAAAATTGGCTACTTGTGCTTGTTGCTGTTTTACTAATACAAGTGCACTTTTTCTCACCAAATGAACAAGACAGTGTATTTTAGGGCTATCACTGCATTAAAAATTGCTGTTAATTTGTACCCTGCCAAAAACCTAATTACAGGGATGCTAAAAACCAGTGGGAGTAAAAATAAGAAACTAACCGCCTCGAGAGCCTTCAGTCCACTTTTTATACTATGCACCTCTTTTTCCAACTCTGCCAAACTGGGAAGAAAAAAAAGAAACACACACAAAAAATTGAACGTTGCTGCTAATTTAAGGCTTCATTATTTTGTTCTCGTTTCAGTGACCTGTTGGTGATTGGTGAGTGTCTTTTCACCAACATGCTGTTGTAAGATTGAACTCACTTGACTTTTGCAGCCTCTGATATGCTGCTGAGGTCCAGATGGATGTGCAGCGTGTCAGGGTAGTTCTTCTCGAAGATCATGATCAGGTAGTGCAACATGGTGATGTTCCTGGTAGATGGTGATGGGAAAACCCAGGACTTAAATAGAAGCTCAAGCAAATCTACATTCGACATACACATGGGATGCGGAAGAAAATGCATCTTTATGTAATAACTTCCAATCCTCTGGGCCTACTTTTCCACAAGATTTTTGTCCATTGATCCAGTTATATTCATGAGTTTCGTTGTCACTGATGTTGGATGAGAGCGCCACAATCTCTGTCGTAATTCATCTCAAAGATGTTTGATGGTACGCCCACCCCGAAACTATTTCCCAAAAGTTGGAAGCATAGAATTGTTCAAAATTTTCCAAGGGGAATGAATTAAAAGGCATACCCCAACTCCCAATTGGTTGATTTACACCTATTTTAAATGAAGAGGGATATACGGTAATCTTTAAAACCAACTAGTGTCCAAAATTACCACAGGTGTCCCAGGTACCAAAACTAGAGACAGTAAGATTAGTGATGAGTATAAAGTATAAAATTACAATTCAACATCACAGTGATAGTATATTTGATTCGACATTGATAATACTACACCACTAGAACGATACCTACAATACCTACGTTATTATATACCTAATATATCAACAATTGAGCCACACTGGTTCACATTTTTTCAATTATTTCAAGAGTCCTCCTCCAGGTCATTTCCAGCGACCTTCGGCAAATTCAAGGCCAAGGCGCTCTTTGAGGCAGCCAAGCGAGCGTGATGATCCTGGATACAAAATAGTTCTTTTGCCCACGGTGTCGCCTCCAAGGAGGGCGCGAACACCCGTGTAAATGAGATGGCCCGGCCGACTCAGCCGTCCTCCCGCGGCCACTCCTCACCCCTTTTCGGCCCGGCGAGCACTGATTGGCTATGATGCTCCCCGCATATTTATATTTCGGCCTCGAGGCACCGTTTGTGTCTAACCTAGAAATGTCATGATGTGGTAATGTATGGATTTTTATTGGAAAGATCTATGGAAAGCATTTTGCTGTCTCCAATGTCTACATAATGTCCATCAAGTTCATTCTAATAACTCACCTATCTATGCTGGACTTGGTGTCAGCAATCTTATTGAGACTGGAGACCTTGAACCCAAAGGCATTTCCTCGCTGGCCCTTGTTCATGAAGTTGCCGAAGGCGAGCACAACCTCCAGGATCTGCGTGAGCCTCTTGCTCCGGACCACCTCCTTGGAAGCATTCAGAATGGCTGTGAGAGAAAATCCAGTGAGAGAAGTGACTGGCGAGAATTCTACCAGTGGTGAATGAGAGCACATTTGTTAAGCGTGTCACTTAACTTTTGAAAGGCATACTTATTTAGGTCTATTCAATCTAATGTGATCCAATAGAACACATCTAAAACATTTTGTCTTTTCTGCTCACCCAATAGACTAATATAGGCCTGAACTGTACAGTTTTCATATTTTCAATGTCCATCAGAATGATTGATCAACAAGGCTTTCACAAAGTGGGCAGCTCAATGGGGAACCCCTTCAAGTCATTCATTATATCCACTTATATAACAGCAGGGGGAAGAAGGGAAAGTTCCAAACTCTGAGCAGTCAGCTTCCTTCCCTGAGAGAACAAACCTCGCTGGCAAAGGGCAGGTGCTTCCCTCCTCCGCAGAGGAAACCTCAGTGCGAATGCTAAAACCATCAGAAGCCATTTTGTTATTGTTCCAGTTCATTGTGCCACGATAAAGCATGAGAATCATTCTTCTGTCTGTGCTCACAATGTTCGGTGTCATGCGCAACAGCCTGGCTGAACTCTGCTCCATCTACTGAGAATGCTTCTATTAAACTTGCTGGGTGGGCCAGAAAATTGTCTCAACTGGGGTAACACAACATGATTGAGAACTTAGTATGTGCGGTTTGGGAACATTTGGAGCCAACACAAAAGATTTCAAGAGGCTTGGATCCCTATACCCAATCCTTGCAGGATTAGGCTTCTGTTTTCTTTCCAATCCTGATGGCCAGAAACGTCACATGACACATTCTATTTGATCTCATTCGACAACACATGCTGCAGCACACACAATTAAACTATCGCCTACATAAACAACAAGCATGTGAGTGCACATGACTACGGACCTCATTGGAACACTTTTTTTCCCTCTTCAGGTCTTTGAGCTGAGCTGCATGTTTACGAGCAAAGGCTTTTTCCATCTCACTATGGGCCAGATTTCCAAAACATCCTCCATGGTAACCTGGAAGCCTGGTGGCAGAGGACCCCCTCAGTGACCCACCCACACACACACACACACCCTTGTGCACACAATCTGCAGGACCAACGGTGTGTCGACAGTGTTCACCAATGCTGATGACATTGTTACAGCGTGTGACAATCATACTGTATCACTTTAGCTTGCCCTAAAAACATGTTCTCGTAAATGTAATCTTCTGCTCCATTTGTGGTGCAAAGCAACCCAAGCGAAACACGCCAGTTCAGACTGCCTTTTTGTTTTTAAGAATAAATGCAACAGAGCAGCCTGGTAGTTTGAGTGTACTGTAAAAAATAAGATAATATATAGCTTGCAAGTGAACACTGTACATGTACTGTATAACACAATGGTTTCCTCACCTTCTACCTTTGGTTTGGATTCAGCAAGGCGCTCTGCAAACTTCTTCTTAAAGAACAGAGCCTGCAGTCTCTGCTGGTAGTGGTCAATTCTAATGGTAGGAAAGGAAGAAGGATAATAAAATGGGAGGTCAAAGTTCGACCAAATATATTTATAAATGTGTTGTAAACTGGGGGAGTGGATGAGAGGATCTGACAATATTAAATGATGAAAAATGGTAGAATCTGAAATGCACTCCACAAAGAAAAACAGCTGTGGTTTAAATGGAAATAAAGTGGGCAGGATAATAGTGCACAAAGGGAAATAGGAGGCTTTCATCATCTTGTTGAAACAGTGTAGATTGTTCTAGAACAGCAAAGGGGCCACTGTTTGTTTGTGTCGGCCCCTCACTCTAGCGTTCCCTTGATGCTTGTCCTGCCCATGGGATCCATTTATGCATGTGTCTGGTAGTTGGGAGATTGATTCTGTGATGTCTTGCATGTAAAATAAACTGACAAAAAAATAAAAAAATAAACTGAACTACAATCTATTATTATGCAGAAACCAAACTTCACGCTTGCTATGTTTTGCCAATACCTCTTCTTTATGAGCAGCAGCATTTTTCTTTTCAGAGAACAAGATTCAAGTGTTTACGGGAGGAAAAGCATTGTCCAAACATGGTTGTGTACCTGCTCATTTCATACAGGAAGCGATCCGCTCTGGCCATGCGCTCTAGCTCATGTTTGTGCTCCTCCAGGAGATCAATGTCACTCTTCTCCGGGACAAACTTCAGCAACTAAAAATACACATACACACACACGCACATATCAGTGACTGAATACATTATTGGAGGCCAGAATAATTTTCTACATAGCAGCTAGCCCATATTCTACACAGGACCCAATTTCACCTCTAATCTACCTCATTCAAATTGTTGTTTATCTGTAGTTGTGACATTGTGCAGATTTGTTGGTGGATTTGCCATATGTGCCAAAAACAATACTGATATGACTTGTACTTTGCTGTTCATAGAAAATGCCATTGGAACAATAAGTTACATGGGGGGGGGGGGGAGGAAATCAGAATCAGAATCAGAATCATCTTTATTTGCCAAGTATGTCCAAAACACACTAGGAATTTGTCTCCGGTAGTTGGAGCCGCTCTAGTACAACAGACAGTCAATTTACAGAACACTTTGGAGACATAAAGACATTGACAAAAAACAATTGTGCAAAAAGATGCAGAGTCCTCTAGCACTTAGAGCAGTTCGAATGACTAATATTGCAATAGTCCGGTGCAATGACCATTGTGCAAAGGGCGCGGAGACTCCAAGGAGTGTATGCGGTTTAAAGTGACGAGTAGTGCGATCATCTGGGACAATGTTGGTTGTGCAAATGTTACAGATACTCCTCAATCAGTGTGCAAATGGAGCAGATGCTACTCTGGCATGAGTGGACAGTATATGCAAATAGTGCAGCATGGCGAGACAACTACAGTGAGTGCACGAGTAATACATAATTGGCCCCACAGAAATGTGACAACGAACTCAAGTCAAAAAATTGCCAGCTTATTGTAATGGAATTATAGGTTAGGCGTTTCAAGAGGGAAGAAGCTGTTGGAATGTCTACTAGTTCTAGTTTGCATTGATCGGTAGTGCCTAATAAAACAAGGGCACACTTCAACAAAACAATATCACTGATCCACAGACAAAAGTTTCTCAGTATGTACAATCAGTCTGAAATAGATGTTCATGTATGCAGTGAAGGCTCACCTGCTCCAGCATATCTTTGGCCAATTCTTCTCGCTCATCCATCTCTAGGATTGCCCTCTTCATCTCTTCATTGCTCATTTTTAACCTTAAAAAAAAAAAGATAAATGTGTGGTTAACCAAGGCAAAATACACTCACTTGCCCCTTCATTAGGTACCGGTTAGTCTAACAGCCACAATAATAAATGTATTCCCTCAATCAAAACTGATTATCTTTACAAAGTCAGAACTTTTAACACAAATCAGGTAGGCGTAGCTAATAAAGAATCTGTTGAGTGTATAATGATGACATAAAGCAATAAATAATGCATAAATTGCAGCATATTCTTGTCGGTGCAACAGCAGTGACGATTCATCAAATTCTGAGGTATTTAAAGTGTTGTGTTTGTTGCAGCAAGATTATGTTTGCAGTGAACTAAGCCCAAAAGGACATTTCAACAAGCATTTATTTCTTAAGACACTGATATTCCCCAGCCGGCACGGTGAGCGACTGGTTATCAAATCTGCCTCACAGTTCTGGGGACCGGGGTTCAAATCCCGGCCCCGCCTGTGTGGAGTTTGCATGTTCTCCCCGTGCCTGGGTGGGTTTTCTCCGGGCACTCCGGTTTCCTCCCACATCCCCAAAACAAGCGTGATAAGGTTGATTGAATACTCCACATTTCCCGTAGGTGTGAATGTGAGTGCGAATGGTTGTTTTTTTTCAATGTGCCCTGCGATTGGCTGGTGACCGGTTCAGGGTGTACCCCGCCTCCCGCCTGAAGATAGCTGGGATAGGCTCCAGCAGCCCGCGACCCTGGTGAGGATGGAGCATACACAATTTCCTGTCGAATATGTCTTACAAAGTGTAATTAGTAATCATTTGACTAAACACTGCATGTATTTGGTTGGTCAGTCCTGGGACCTCTGCCAGCTGTTCCCTGTGCCCTTAAGCAGTATTAAACAGTATTGTCAGTCAGCACATTAAAGCCTTATTGACTGACCGCTGACCTTATTTCGTTTTTTTTAGTTTGGACCCCTGGCTCATGCAATATTGACACACTATTGAGTCAAGGGATCCCCTGCAGATTCCTTAGACAAAGACAGGCTCCAGGAAGCCTATATTTATTGATGTGGACAGAGCGAGGGGTCAGTGATCAAAGTCTCCAAAGGGGTTTGGGTAAGTGCTGTTAGAAGACAAATGGAAAACAATTTGCTAAGTGGACCTTCAATGATGAAAAGTGATCCCTGTTGAGATGTAATGTGACTCGAATCTACTAGGGAGGTGTGTGTTGCTTACATGTGAATACATTACTGTATATTTGTTAAACCCATGAACTATTAAGTTGACATTTTATTACTCTTTTATTACTCTCTTTAATTACCATCTACAGTATATGTTCTATCTGCCACATGACACATCTGCTTTCACATAAAAATTGGGGATTACAAAGACTGATAGATGGGTGTTGACTAAAAACAGAAAAGAGTGCACATGCCACTCTGACCTTTGACCTCAAGGCTGCTCTCTGGCAGAAGTGTCAATTAGCTGCACAGAGAGAGACTTGTTGATGGTGTGATGTCGCATCGACACCTACTTTGAAAGAAGGATGACACAGTTTTGCGCGCGTCGGCCATCAATGACTGAGAGCTCCTTGACTTTCCGCGTGCTGACATATATGTCATCCATGGAACCGGTCTCCTTCTGCAGAAACAAAAAGGCAAAGAAGGAGATTAATAGATAGCACAATCTATTTCCAACATCTGGAACATCTTTAATGCGCTTTGCGAAGATGTGACCTCTTTTAGATATTAACAGTGTATGCATTTGGAACATGTCAAAAAGACAAAAAACAATCCTGTGTCAGTTCAGTGCAGAACAAAAGGTTCCCATCTAGCCAAACACATTAAGTTTGGCACCATTAACTGTGCATCACGTCATCATTAATTTGCTGAGACCCTGAAATGTAAAAGCTTTGAATGAACTGATGAAAGTGCTTGATTTCCATATTTAAAAAAGGTATGTTAAAAAAGTCAATTTAGACACATTTTGAGATGAGCCACCACTGCAAACACTGCACGCAGGCCTAAAAAGATCATTGAGAAGTAGGACACAATGTTATAGCTTGATTTGGGGTGAGTCAAGATATTTTTGTTAGCCTCACACAAATGTATTCAAAATCCAAATGGGTTAGGAAGAATAAACTGTATGTCTGAGAAAACTGTTTGCAGCTGAATGTTAAACACAGTCTATTTAGGGCGCAAGATGGTTTCCTGCTTGCTAGAAAGAGTCCTTGTTGAAGTTGTTGGGTGTGACCTGTATAAATCAGATGCAACTCGTAAAGAAAATGTCATCTTTCCAAGCTTGCATTGACCACCAGTAGCTGGCAGCGGATGGACTTGGCACTGAAGGATGACTACAAAAAAAAAAAAAGCAATTTACCAGTATATGTTTTCCAATGGAAGCCCTTGACAGTTAAGACAAAGTGAAGATGATTTTTAACCTTCTATGGTGGAGCTACTAAAATGTATATCCAAGTAGCGACACACATATGATCACTACACTGTGTGCACCATTATGGAATTACCGTAATTTCTCATGTATAATACACATCCATGTATAACACGCACCCCCAAAGTTGACCTCAAAATTCTGGAAAACCCTTCTATGTATAGTGCATTTTTACAATGCATGATTTTGTTTCTACCCATATGATCAAAACATGAAGTATTATCTGTATTTTGCTAGTTTTTAAAAATAATTATTCTGAAGATAAGCACTTTATTTGAACACGTAATCCTTTTTTAAAATTTACTACTTTTATTTAGTAAATGAGAAAACACACAGTTGTGCTCATGTTTGATTATCCAGGCAGAATTTGTAAGGTGGGTACAATTCTTTAAAGAAAAGATGAAGGGCAAGGCGAAACACATTTAATTTTATTTTAATGGGATTCAAATTAAACAGTCTAGGATTTCAGAAAAGCATTATCATTCAACAAAACATAACCATAAAGAAATTAATGATGGTTGTTGTTCATTCATCAGTCATATTAAAAAACAACAACTATATTTTACAAATTCTGCCAGGGTATGTAAACTTATAAGCATAACTGTACATATACCTGTGATATTGGAATGAAAGTGTAGGCTACACTTTTTTTATAACCACTAGGTGGCGGTGGTATTTTGGACTGAAAGTGTACAACTTTTTCATAACCACTATATGGCGACATAATTTATAAAATGTGAAAGTTTCTTCCATTTGCCCCTACACCTAAGTATAATGCGCACCATTGACTTTTTGACAATTTCTTTGGGGGAAAAATGTGCATTATACACGAGAAATGAAGGTACTTGCAACAATATACCGGTAATACGAATGTGACAGATAGTTCTATATACTGTGCAGTACCTGCTGCACATTACCAAAATTAGTCTAAATAGTTCCGTGACTAATAAAAAATAGTGTAATTGAAAGAAGGCTTTTGTTATCATTTAACCAGAAAGAGATGACCAACATCTACCAAAAAAAAAGGCATTTTGCGGCCACCTGCGTGTAAGACTAGAAGAAGCCAGCTACACTGGAGGACGAACAGCGTCTTGAAGAAGCCTTGAACTCACCTGCTTGAAGGATTGGTTAGTGAGCAGGTCCTGCCCAGGCAGCCGGAGAGCGCAGAGACACAAAACACATGCCAAGATTAGCACTTGAAGCAGAAACACAGTGCTGGCTGTAAAGCAAAGAAATACAACGGTGCACGCTACAAGCGCAAGGTGAGAAGCCCACTCGGAGCAAAAAAAAAATATATATATAGTCCCAGTCGAAAGGGTACTTTTTCCTGAATAAAGGCATGATTGTTACAATGTATTCTCGATTGAATCATCAAACACCTGCTTTGACATGGAAAACACAGCAACATGACAAATGAGCATAGCGCATGAAATAAATCTACACAGGGCACATGTCCAGCCTGTAAAAGCCAATTACTCTAACATTGGTCTGATGAATTCAAGGGAACCAAAATGTCATAACAGCTAAGATCATTGGTTTTAATATGCGGGCTCTACCCAAAATAAATTTACATTGAACCAGTGGTTGGTTCCAGTTATAATAACCTGCTCTGTATGAATTCACTGTCACCAATTTTCAATGACTCATTAACATTTAAAAGAAGTTTGCACATGCGTCCGGGCAGTGAACATTTAAGACTTGCAGTGAGAAAAATTGTGATGTTTTCTTTCTCGTTCAAATTTCATTAAGTCATTAAAAGGATGCTTTAACCTCTTTCTTAATGTTGTTTGCTATTTGTTGTCATAACTTATTAAAGACACTTGTTCACCGACTGTAAAAGCTGACTTTGACTTTTCAGATGAGAAGCATGTGTTTTGTAACTAAATACCCACTATATTCACAAACCATAACATGAGGTACACTCTGCGCAATCGAATGAGATCCAATACAAAAGGTGTATCCAAAATTATGCCTTTTACCATAATAATACTCCTCACCTTGTCAATGAAAAGTCATTATTATCCTAGTTGTACTTTACAATATTTGGATCACCTTATATATCCTACATGAGAGTGTAAAACAGCAACACCTCTGGGTCATGCAGTGCAGATTTACCTCACTACAAACGAAAACCCCAATTCCAATGACGTTGGGACGTTGTTAAATATAAATAAAAACAGAATACAATAATTGCAAATCATGTTCAACCTATATTTAATACACTACAAAGATACGATATTTAATGTTCAAACTGATACTTTATTGTTTTTAGCAAATAATCATTAACTTAGAATTTTATGGCTGCAACACGTTCCAAAAAAGCTGGGACAGGGTCATGTTTACCACTGTGTTACATCACCTTTTCTTTTAACAACATTCACTAAACGTTTGGGAACTGAGGACACTAATTGTTGAAGCTTTGTAGGTGGAATTCTTTCCCATTCTTGCTGGACTGTTCAACAGTCCGGGGTCTCCGTTGTCGTATTTTACGCTTCATAATGCACCACACATTTTCAATGGGAGACAGGCCTCGACTGCAGGCAGGCTAGTCTCGTACCCGCACTCTTCTACTACGAAGCCAGGCTGTTGTAACACGTGCAGAATGTGGTTTGGCATTGTCTTGCTGAAATAAGCAGGGGCGTCCATGAAAAATACATTGCTTGGATGGCAGCATATGTTTCTCCAAAACCTGTATGTACCTTTCAGCATTAAAGGTGCCTTCACAGATGAGTAAGTTACCCATGCCATTGGCACTAACACAGCCCCATACTCTCACAGATTCTGTCTTTTGAACTTTGCTTCCATAACAGTCCGGATGGTTCTTTTCCTCTTTGGCACGGAGGACACGATGTCCACAATTTCCCAAAACAATTTAAAATGTGGACTCTAAAATGTGGATTCTAAGTTAATGATTATTTGCTAAAAACAATAAAGTTTATCAGTTTGAACATTAAATATCTTGTCTTTGTGGTGTATTCAATTAAATATAGGTTGAACATGATTTGCTAATCATTGTATTCTGTTTTTATTATGTTTTAACACAACATCCCAACTTCATTGGAATTGGGGTTGTATAATCAATAACCATGTTATTCACTGAATCCATTTCTGATAGTATCAATCATAATTGACTTTAGTCACTTCTTACATCACTACGTTTTGCAGCTGTACCTATGGAAGTATCCAGTAAATGGGTTATCACTCAATTGCAGCTAATATAATCAGATGTAAAGTATTGCAGTTTGTTCACAAAATAATGGCATTTAATCTTTGTATCAACAATTGCTCTTTTCCTTTAAAGCGCTAACCTTAACCCTAACTGATTGCATCCTCTGTCGAGGCTGATCCAAGAGCTTGTGAAGATCCAGACAGCTCTGCAGTGCTTGCACAAATACACTAAAGTTCCACGATTGCAGTCTCTCTGCTCCAACTCTACAATGTCTTTTTCAACTGGGCCCTTGGCAGTGTCACACAAGTTAAATAATCAAGCCGAATTAGCACTATGAATGGAATTTTGTTATGACAGGCTCACAATAAAAATCTGTCTCCATCTAGTGTATGCAAACTCCACACAACATGAACACGCACACGTGCCATCAATGCATTTCAATATGCTGGGTTTAAATACAAACCTGTTGTCTTTGATAGGCTGAAAACATCTTTTCTATGTCCTTGAGGTCAAGGATCTTAAAAGCTTTCAGGTCATCAATATCATTCCAGATAGTGCCATTGATCATATGCTGATGAAGACAAAAAAGTATGGGCCATTAGTGTTTTCTTATTTCCATTAGCGATTTCCTATGTTCTTGTTTTGTTATGGTTAATACCACTTACTGGTGTATGTAAAACACACAATCATGACAAATAAAAGGACAACAAGACACACAAGATTATTTCAAAGACTGAAGAAGATGTATCTATCACCTCTCCTAGTTTAGCCCAGTTGAAAGATTTCAGCGGATGCGACGGCTGGGGGATGGACTTGGAGCGCAGCGTGCTCGCCGAATTGAAAGAAGAGGGAATAGGGGGAGGCGGGATTCCAAAAATGGGAGGGGCTCCTGGTGGAGGAGGTGGGGCGCCAGGTGGGGGAGGTGGTGGTGGTGGAGGTGGGCAACTGAAGGACAGTGGAGGAGGAGGTGGAGGAAAGCCAGCCATCATTGGCGCTGGAGGCGCAGCCATGGGAGCTCCTGGAGGAGGAGGAGGTGGGAAAGACACGCTGCCCACCTGTGGGGAGATGTGTGCAATCGTTAGAAGGATTCAATTGTGTGACATTATGCATTTTTATTAGGTAAGTACAACTCAACACATTTTAGGACTTTATATTAGTGTTTGTTGACGGAACCAACCACAGTGATACTTTAAAGCCTCATTTCCACCAAGTTCAGTAGTTTGGTTCACCTACAGATAAATTGTAATTAGGCTTGAATTTCTACCACAGGGCACGCAGGCAGAATGGCAATACAACCCCTGCATATTCGCAGTCCAGCATTCGCAATTTCGCCTGTTATCCGTTGAAAAATCCAAAGCCATGTCCAATACAAAATATTGTTTTGCCGCCATCATTCAGATTCATCTGAAGTGAGTGGAGGAGATTATTTTTGTCAGGCCGTAGCCTTGTCTAAATTACTCATGGCTTTTTCCTATCTGGATAAAATTGACATGCTAACATAAACAAGTGACACTAACATTTTGTCATGATCTGTGTTTTATTTTAATTTTGTTTTCTTTCTGTTCCATTCTTTTGTAACATCGAAATGACATTTCTCTGTCGACCAATCAATGAAAAGCAGTGTGCTTTGCTCCACCCTACCAATAGTACAAGCATTGTACATAGTATAAGCATTGTTGAAAAAGGGTGGCGCTAGACACATCGCAGTCCATTTACCGGTCAAAGAACAGGAATGTCAACGTTCATAATGTCACGCTGGTCTGTTGTCACACTATTTTACGTGGCGGATATCGCCATCCCATTTATACACTTTTTGGGTGGAATCATGAGCCCGATAAGGGTTTACCGTCCTAACTAGCATTGTGGTGAGTTCAACTGAACTGTTCCACTCGGTGGAAATATGGCTGAGGGGGTGACAAAGAGGAATGACGCCTAAAATGATTTTTCTTGTTGTATAAAAAGCATGACTTCATACCAAACTACAGTCATTGATGCGTGTTGATAGATCCAGGACTTGTTCCCGAGCTGAGCGTAGCTCCACCCCCTCACGCTGGAGTTTATCCTTCATCTTGTTTAGAGTCCTCATCATGTCCTCTTTTTCCTGGGTCTTGGTCTCACACTCTCGCTCCTTCCTCTCCAGTTTGCCAAGCAGCTCGACATGATCTGAAGGGAGAAGGCGAACAAACCAAGTTAAAAATACAGCTGACATTACTGATAGGATTCTTAATGTGATGTGACATCATCATACATGTTCTCGCGTGGTGTCTTACCTTTTCGGAACTTCTCGGCCTGGTCTCTCCACTGTTTCACCTCATTCTCATTGACCAGCCTTTGAAGCCAGAAGACCACAATGAGCAACGATGCAATGATGCAGACAGATGTCAAACGCAGTTAAACCGAGTCAAGCCTGGGCATTTAGTGATATGGACGTATATGTATTGCCCTAGGTTTTTACTGATGATCACAAATTTGAAATGTGATTGAATTAATTATTTGCCCAGCATTGACTCGGTTTCCTGAAGGCTGCACTGCCAAGTATATTAGAGTCAAAACAAATGGTGCAGGGTTTGAATCAGTTCATGTGAGTAGTTTACATACTGGGTATATTTGTTGTGAAACACAATAAATTAGAAATTTGAAAAAATATAGCAATCTGGGAAAATTGCAGGAGTGCAATAGTTCTTGGAGGTAAAAATAAAAAAAAGATAAGAAAATAAACAAATGAGAAGCAAAAAGCGGATACATGTTAATAAGGTACAGCAATTTGAGTTGAAAAAGACGAGTAAAACCTTGAGTATCGACAGGAGCCTTGGCTAGAGTTGAGAGAATTAAAAAAAATAAAATAAAAAAGACAAAACACTACATTGTTGAACACCTTTACATAGCAGTGGAAAAGTAGCAAATGTACACACGTTGAGGTGTGGGTCACATGTCGTCATGGTAACCACATCTGATGAATGACTAGTATTGGTTTTGCAGTTGATTTAACCTCTGCAACCTCCATCTCTTCCCCCAAAAGCCACGACGACACGAGACACGTTTTCACCCATCAACTATGAGGGCCTTTGGCACTCTGCCAAGCTAATATGGAAATCTCAGTTTATGAATCACTTTTCGAGGTGTAATGTACTTCTAGGAAAGTTTATGGAAACAACAATATTTTGACAGATGGGAGCGGTTTGCCTCTCGGTGATGGATCCACTATGATTTTTAATGAACGGCTGAGCTTAGATGCAGCGTCCAAGTTTGGCGTCTAGGGCACTACCTGAAAGAATTACGCTCAAGTGTTCTACAACCCCAATTCCAATGAAGTTGGGAGGTTGTGTTAAACATAAATAAAAACGGAATACAATGATTTGCAAATCATGTTTGACCTATATTTAATTGAATACACTACAAAGACAAGATTATTAATGTTCAAACTGATAAACTTTGTTTTTAGCAAATTATCATTAACTTAGAATTTTATGGCTGCAACACGTTCCAAAAAAGTTCTGGAATGCTCATCAAACACCTGTTTGGAACATCCCACAGGTGAACAGGCTAATTGGGAACAGGTGGGTGCCATGATTGGGTATAAAAGGAGCTTCCCTGAATTGCTCAGTCATTCACAAGCAAAGATGGGACGAGGTTCACCTTTGTGAACAAGTGCGTGAGAAAATAGTCGAACAGTTTAAGGACAATGTTTCTCAACGTACAATTGCAAGGAATCTAGGGATTTCATCATCTATGGTCCATAATAATCAAAAGGTTCAGAAAATATGGAGAAATCACTGCATGTAAGCGAAGCCGAAAACCAACATTGAATGTCAGTGACCTTCGATCTCTCAGGCGGCACTGCCTCAAAAACCGACATCAATGTGTAAAGGATATCACCACATGGGCTCAGGAACACTTCAGAAAACCCATATCAGTAAATACAGTTTCGGTGCAACATCCGTAAGTGCAACTTGAAACTGAAAAGTGGAAAAGTGTTCTGTGGTCCAACGAGTCCGCATTTCAAATTGTTTTGGGAAATTGTGGACGTCGTATCCTCCGGGCCAAAGAGGAAACAAACCACTGGACTGTTATGGACGCAAAGTACAAAAGCCAGCATCTGTGATGGTATGGGGCTGTGTTAGTCCCAATGGCATGGGTAACTTACACATCAGCACCATTAATGCTGAAAGGTACATACAGGTTTTGGAGAAACACATGCTGCCATCCAAGCAACATCTTTTTTATGGACGCCCCTGGTTATTTCAGCAAAACAATACCAAACCGCATTCTGCATTTGTTAGAAAAGCGTGGCTTCGTAGTTAAAGAGTGTGGGTACTAGACTGGCCTGCCTGCAGTCCAGACCTGTCTCCTATTGAAAATGTGTGGCGCATTATGAAGCGTAAAATACGACAACGGAGACCCCGGACTGTTGAACAGCTGACGCTGTACATCAAGCAAGAATGGGAAAGAATTCCACCGACAAAGCTTCAACAATTAGTGCCCTCAGTTCCCAAACGTTTATTGAATGGTGTTAAAAGAAAGCGTGATGTAAGACAGTGGTAAACATGACCTTGTCCCAGCTTTTTTGGAGCGTGTTTAGTTATTTGCTAAAAACAATAGTTTATCAGTTTGAACATTAAATATCTTGTCTTTGTAGTGTCCATCCATCCATCCATTTTCTGAGCCGCTTCTCCTCACTAGGGTCGCAGGCGTGCTGGAGCCTATCCCAGCTATCATCGGGCAGGAGGCGGGGTACACCGTGAACCGGTTGCCAGCCAATCGCAGGGCACACACAAACGAACAACCATTCACACTCACATTCACACCTACGGGCAATTTAGCGTCTTCAATAAACCTACCATGCATGTTTTTGGGATGTGGGAGGAAACCGGAGTGCCCGGACAAAACCCACGCAGGCACGGGGAGAACATGCAAACTCCACATAGGCGGGGCTGGGGATTGAACCCTGGTCCTCAGAACTGTGAGGCAGACACTCTAACCAGTCGACTACCGTGCCGCTCTTTGTAGTGTATTCAATTAAATATAGGTCGAACATGATTTGCAAATCATTGTATTCTGTTTTTGTTTGTTTATGTTTAACACAACGTCCCAACTTCATAGAAATTGGGGTTATAATAAAACAAAAATAGTGACTGGACGCTAGTGAGGATAAGCGGTACGGAAAATGGATGTATGGCTGGAATGGGAGTAGCAGATGGGGCACGGTTTACCACGACATGTTTTTTTGCTTCTTTCGCCACCAAACTGAACACACATCATTGATCATCAATAACAGCAACCACCTGGATGTTGAGCTTATTCTAAATACTGTAGGTCCATGCTTCAATTTGGGTTTTTATGTATTCCATTCATAATAAAGTTTATATGTTCAATGCCGTATTAAATCCCTACATTATACTTTTCATTGTGAACATTATAACCATATTTGTTAAAACACAGCGCATATAGTAAATATTGATACAATGTTGAGTTTTGTTTCTTTTTCAACTCATCCCTAACCGAATTCAACTGCTGCAGCAAAAACTCATGTTCACCATTATGTCACAAAGTTTGTAAAAAATTACCCAATTTGAAATACAGTTAATAGAGAATTCTGTTTATATTGCAGTGCCTTCTTCAGTGTATTGCCCTAATCAGGATTAGATTGAAATATCGCTGTTTACATAAATATAGTAACTGCATGAAAAACAAACCATGTTGAATGTATGGACAATTCTGTGAGATCTCTCAGTGGTCACCAATGAAGACTAAAAGTAAACATCCTAAGTACATGAACAAAACCACTGACATGAAGCCAAGTGGCTGCCTGGCAGCACCTAAACATGGCTCACTTGGCTGGCCTGCCTTGCCTGCCTGCCTAATGCGATTAGAGTCATTTCCTTTTGATCTCAGGTTTTCTCTTTCCTGCTATTTCACGCACGGAGTGCCGCTTCCTCAGACTTCACCCAAGAACCCCTGCTGCCACCTTCACTTTGCCTCACCTCTCTGAGGAATTACATTCTCTGCTTTTTTTTTTTTTTTTAATAAAGGATTGCCTGGCATGTAAAAATAATACTAGAAGTGATTTGTATAAGTACAGTATGTGCTGCTGTGATGAAGACACTACAGTAATTTACTTACATGCGAATTATGTTTTTAACATTGAAGTTGTCCAGCGGGGAAAGGTCGGGATCCTCCCCCTTGTCGTCCTGGAGGACTAGCTGCTGGAGGATCCTGTCAAGAAGCTGCCAGTGATGCATGCTGCTTCCACCACGCTTATCTGAATGTGGAGGTGAAAGCACAATGGCAAAATGTTTAATTTTAAACCACTTTTACATTTTGCAGATCATTGTTCAAAACAGGAACCTAGCTGACTTTGGAAGCTAACTGACATAACATGGCAGTCTTATCTGTAGTCAGATGTCATTCACTACAGGTTCCTTTTTGTGTTTTACCTCCCTCAATTTTTAACAATCTTTAAATGTTCAGGTATGGAATATTGCTGTTTTGACAAAGCAAGAACCCAACGGATTTTTAATTACATGCAATACAACATGCTTGAAGCATGTTGCGGTAATATTCATGTAGAAAAAGCAACGACTGTACACTTTTGTCTGAATAATTGTGTGTGTGTGTGTTTGTTTGTTTTTTAGTTTTATTGAGCAACTGTTAATGGTAACTGCCTACCCAATTTGTCAAACCAACTGTATGGACAATGTACAGTAAATACTAGTGTAACATAGCAACTCACATGGCATCTGCAGGCAGTGCTGGAGGATGGAGAGGAGGTGTGGGTAGGCCTCAGAGTGGCTCAGCTTCTTTTTAACCAGCTCAAACATGGCACTGGCACTTTTGGTGTCTACATGGGTCTTTTGAGAATAATAACTCTCACATTATTGTCAAAACATCACAAACTGACAGCATCATCTTGTATTACTTACCATGTCAAACCTTTTGGCCAACTCTGAGTCATCCTCATTGCGTACCATTTCAAAAAAATCCAAATGCCTGACGAAAAAAAGAACAAAAACACATTGTGAGAATTGTTCTAGCTTCATCCTCTGCCAAAATGTTCCTGGTATGCTGCTTATTGTCTTGTGTGATTGTCTCTCACCGATCCAGAGTGGCGTTTTCATGCTCTCGAAGCTTGTCAATAACTGGCTGGATGCCCAGCATCAGGAATTCGTACCTCAGGTGGAGGCGGAACTCAAGGTTGTCCTGGAGATAAGCGAGCAGATTGTGGCATGAAACATTAACAAAAATTAAAAAAAAAAAAAAAATATATATATATATACAATTCAGATTAGACTAGCAATAAAACGGTATATCCAAGATGGCTGTTATTATGACTGACATTTTTTTACTTTGAGATTGACTCATTTTATTTAGTATATATGGTTAAGGCATGATTTGGATCTGAAAATAGCAATCCCTTGTGTTTATTTCAGACAAGTCTGCCATGACGTGTATTCAAACTGGGCCACATGGGAGAGGACAATAATTGAATTTGGTCTCTTTAACCAATTAAAATAATCAAAATGTACTTCATTGGAACTTAAGATCCCCACTACACACATTGTAGTAAAATACTTTTCATTTAAAAGTAGTAAAATGCCACAACTAAATGCGGTATCTGGCATGAATCTATTTCTTCTTTGCTCTGTAGCAGGGAAACTAGTGACTACCCAATCACCACTTGAGCCAAGACTCAAGCCCAAATAGAGCATTAGGCAAGCACTGTATCTCATCTCCTCAGGAAAAACATCAATGAATTGTTAAACTTGTACACATCATTCCTTCCTCCAAATATGCTGGAAGGTATTTGCCCAAAACCGGGACTCACAGTGAACACGCACCTACGCCAGACCCCCACCTTGAATGAATGCGAAAACAACCCTTGGGTGTCAAACTCTGCTCGTACATCAGTCTGCATCGCAAGGCTCAAATGTCAAGTAACAATAAGCAAATACAATTTTTGAGTGGCGGGGGAGTACTTTTCAGGAAGATAAATGCGAGTGCCAGAAGACCACATACATCAAATTGTCATTGATTAGGGAGTAAGTATGTGCACTCCAGATGGGATCAGGGCACAATCCAACAAAAGGAAGCACTCTCATTAAAAGCGGGAAACATATTTTGTTTTAATTGTTTTTGAAAAAACAGCTCAAAAATATGTTAACATCTATGCTAACTTTGACTTATACCGTTTTTAATCATTTCTAAATATTGAAACCATGCTGACAAATATGTTTATCAGGGTCTGGTCTAATGAGTACAGCAAGTGCTGGATCTGACCTCTCCTGCTCCCGCATTGAGCACAGCGTTGATGAAGGACATAATAGCAGTCTTCAAGTTGACCTCATCTCTGTAGCGTCCCGTACTCCTGTCCAGCTCATTCAGCAGCGTCTACAAACAGTTGGGAGAGTTTGTCAGTCATGTTATTCAAGGAATAAAAGAGAAAAAAGTCACACACGTGATTGATATCTTTATAAATCACACCCAAGTCATTGCTAAAATAACAATGTGGGATCAGACAACACAAGCATTCACTAACACTTCACACATTCCTAAACTAACAACCAGAAAAACATTACAAGTCTTCGTCAGTGGTAAAGCACACGTTCCTCTGGTGTTAACTTAGCCCGATGTGGCACGATTTAACATGCACCCAAAGGAAACGAGTAAAGTGTCGCTTGTTGACTCAGTCATGATAGATGCTGAAGCACTCCACATTCCTGACTTCCATAACTCTAGATATCCTCACCCAGCTTTGTTATGTTCTTAAGGTGTGTTGACTTAGCCTGAGGTCAAAACATCTGGAGGGGCTACAGCACGTGTCTCCAACTCATCAAGATGAACTCAACTTGATTTATTTTAGGATCCCTTTGTCTAGTCTCTCACATAAATGCGGTCAGCCCTAGGCTCTAACGTGACGCCAGTATGTGTGAACCAAGATACCGCTAATGAGTATTCAACATTTGTGTGAGTTTGCCTCACCTGAAAACGAGTCCTCTCTGCTGCATATTTTTGGTAGTGAGCCATGGCCTGTAACACTTTCTTGTGCCCGTCGGGGACCAGACACACTGCCCCAAGAATCTCCAGGACGGCCACTTTGGTCTTTACGTTCTCTGTTCGCAAGCTCTGTGAGATGGTGTTGATGCTCTGTGGGTGAGCGAGCACGTGCGCCCGACCCTGAGAATTGTTCATGAGAGCCTTGATGCACCCGATGACGGAGGTGTGGACGCGGCTCTCCGAGGTCTCGTAGTCCATGCTGCGTAGGAAGTTGAGGAGGCAGGTGAGGCCATCCAGCTCAATGAAGCGCGTCACAAACCTGAAAAGGGTAAAATTCACTCACCTAGTATCAATGTATACAAAAGCTGGCACAGATTTTAGAAAAATATCTATTATGCATAATCTTTATTCATTCATTTTAGTATAAAACCACAGAATAGTCATTATGAAAGAACTTGACTAAAGTAATTAATGCATAGCTGTCAAATAATGCTGAGGCGTAAAGGCTCTCCTGTGATTTGTAGAAGGATAAATGTGACACTAAACAAGGGACAGTAATTACTTAAGCTCATTGCTGACTTTAATAGAATCAGTACCACTCTACCTCTAGCAATAGGCTTATTGGGTTAAATACTGATACTGGAAATACTGTACATCCAATATAAAAAACAAAACAAGCCTCGGTGAAGTTTTTTGCAAGCACTGTATGTAATGCTTCAGCTGCTGGAACATATTTTACAGAAATAGACTGCTAAGTTGGGGTTTTGTTTCTATGACAACAAGATCCTAATGCCAGAGCTAGACTATTTCTGCTTTTCTTTTTATTTACCAAGTGTGATTTAGGCACATCAGTGGAAAATGCCTCTGAAGCTTGGCAAACCGTGTTCTATGTAAAGGCATACACCTAAAAAAAATATTTTAAAAAACAACACTTCATTAAGTCCTTGTGTGGAATTTCCATTTTGAAAACTATATTATTGAACATGAAAGAGAGATACAGTACACACAACCAGCATCTGAGCACCATGGCTTAGTAGTAAGATGGCTGCATGATTGAATCCCCCATCCAATAATATCTACAAGTGTAAAACCAGACATTGTATTCGGACTAAAGAAAGTCACATAAGCACATCGACACCTATTACAAAATGAAATTATTCTATACATTTCACCAGAAATGAATAGCCTCTTTTAATGTGAACATTTAAACCCCATATATCATAAAAGACATGTATCATTAGCTGCTCTAAATAGAAGAGCAGCCACCTAGTAACATCTCTGATTGACAAGCTTAATGACAGACAAGGTGTGATTGTGTAAACATGGCGTGATGCCACAGTCAGCACACAAATGAACTTCCTACATTGTCAGATTTCTGATGGCCATGATTAATAATTTCAAACAACAACAGGCTTGCAAGAGGGTGAAAAGGAGGACACACAGTGGGAGAGGAAAAATGGAAATGGGGACGATTTGTAGCTGATACATAGCTTTGACACCGTCAGAAGGACACAGACCAACAACCCGTTCCACATTTTGACTTTTTATAGGCATGGAAAAACCACAAAACATGGAAATTAATATTGCACCTATATTGAAGCCAGATGTTCTTCTACTTAAACACGATCAGTTCCAGATTTCCAGGAAATACACACACTTGACCTGGCATGACCAGTGAATTCCTCAAAGAAATAAAACCATTTGACAATGCATTTGGATCACACAATCAATCAGCAAACAAAGTGCTTCTTGTGCTTCTTCCCCCCCCCCCCCCCCAGGAGCTGCAGTCTCCAGGTATAAATAAATGCACCATTTTAGACATGGTATGGTAGCCATGAGGTGAAGCGCATTCTGCATCATCTTCCAGCACACCAGTGACAAGTGTTTGGCCAGAGAAGAGCTCATGTACCGGATTAGCCATATTCCTGTCCTAAGACCACCTCAGAGAGAAATAATTTATACCGGTGAAGAACTGAAGCTGAGCAGCCGAGTGAAGAACGTATGGGGAGCAGAGGGTGAATGATGCTGTTGATGAGAGTTCAAAAATGTGAAAGAGATTCATTCAGGCTTTTCCCTCTGCCACATTTTAAGAAACGCGTACATGCTTGTGCAAGCAGACGTCCTGTGTACCTCAACACATTCACACACTTTAATGGGCTATTGAATGACCTGTGAGCAATCCATTGCATTGTTATAACATTGCGGAGCAGAGCTCCTCTCACAATTCCTCTACAGTTAGTAGTAGCCACCTTTCTCTCACTTTGGAGTCTCCTTTCGCCTTAACATTTAGATTCAGTTGAGTAGTTTACGGACCAATCGTTTGCTCCTCTTTAGAAGGGAGCAACCACGGAATACTTGAAAACCCCCCGGGATTGTCTTTCATGACAAAGAAGCAACTGCTGCATACGATATGCAGTCAGGCAGTGCTAAAGACTACCGGGGCCAAGCCAACAACGCACACATGCATGCGTGCACTTTTACACACTCACGTTCAGACACAAAAAAACCCAAACAAAAAAAACATAACTAACAAAATAAAGTGACAGAGGAGCAAACTAGTGTATGTTGAGGCTGGGTTGATGATGGTCAAATGTAACACTATGTGCAGCAGTATTTATATGAACATTTTAATTTTATCTTAAGGAAATGATGATAATGCAATAAAAGGATCAGTTCAGATTTCAGTGGAATAAACAACAACCCTTCGTCAAAAAATTATTTGGCTCAGAGTAAGATTTTAATCCTTCACACAGACCCACATTTACCTCACAGAATTTCAAAGTTAGTTCTCGGCCCTTGAAAGGCACTACATAAATTTAGGTTATTCATTATTATTATTATTACATCCCGAATACTTCTACCACGTTTTGTAGAAATAGGTTGAGTATTTTTATTTTTATCTTAGTTTTATTTTATCTAATTTTCATAGTTAATTTATATTTTACAAGTCTCGGGATTTATTGGGCTAATCTGGGACCTTGGTTATCAAATTCCGTGCCATATCATGTGTAAATTTGTATTCGTATGACATTTAAACTCTTTGAATCCTTGTTTTTGTTTTTTTATGTAATCCTGCTTAGTAACAAAAAAACCAACCTAAATATAAATGAAAAAAACAAATTAAAACATATACTCATTTGAAATTTCACTGTCACACAGAATTTGTATTACTTTTTCCCCCCCAAAAGGATTGTAAAAATTAGACACTCTTTTTCAGATGCAGCAAAAACAACCTCCAAACATAACTAAGTCTCATCAATGTTTTTGTCCAGGCCAGATTCATTACTTTGTTTGTGTATGTTAGCCACATGGCCCTCCTTGTCACTTGACTGCTCCCTGTGGATTTTTATATATAACGCACACACCAGAAATGTTTAATTCTCACAAGAGCTCATATTAACAAGCATTAATCTCTCATGCCTTAATCATAGGATCTCAGCTTGTGCCAAGAATGTGTAAGTAGCATGGGCTTATCATAACAGGAAATGCCACTGTGGACAGAATAATCTACAATGTCACAATCAACACAGCAATACATTTATTTATGTTAGGTGAGAGGAGGAGATGATGTGTTGGCTGAGAATGTGTTTGTTTAATTAATCAACCGACATATACTAACCAGCCACAACATTAGGTACACCTGTACATCTAATCAGGCCAATACTTGACCTTCATTATAAAAATGATTTCATGAAGAAAACAAGTTTCAGTATTCCGAATGCAATTAATACACCCTTGGAAACTGTTAAATACTGAATTCATACTTACACTGGCAATCAAAACTGAGCATTACTTGATTATAATGCCCGGCATTCTTTTATTATCAGGTGTACATAATGTGGCGGCACAGTGGACAACTGGTTTGCACATCCGCCTCACAGTTCTGAGGACCCGAGTTCAAATCCGGCCTCGCCTGTGTGGTAGTTTGCATATTCTCCCCGTGGGTTTTCGCCAGGTACTCTGGTTTCCTCCCCCATCCCAAAAAAACATGCACGGTAGGTTAATTGAAGACTCTAAATTGTCCGTAGATATGAATGTGAGTGCGAATGATTGTGTATGTGTGCCCTGCGACTGTGCTGGCGACCAGTTCAGGGTGTACCCCACCTACCGCCCACAGTTAGCTGGGATAGGCTCCAGCATACCCGTGACCCTAGTGAGGAAAATGGATGGATGGATATACCTAATGTAGGGTGTTGTGGGCGTTGAACCACTATCCTTATGCTAATCGTGTGACCAAGGTGAGGAAAATGTGTCCTCTACGTCAACACAATCACTTCAAGTCGCCAGAAAAAGGTGGTGCTCTGCTCCATGACTAATGTACCGTATTTAGTAATGCAGTATGTGAAAAATGGTTAAATACCCACTCTTTAGTAAGTGGAACCATTCAGAGTAGCAGCTAATAGTCTAAAGCAATATTGACACAGTCACTCTTGAAAAGCTCAGAGAAGAAGTTGTACTGGAAACACACTCAAGTCTCAATGATTCTGTGCCAGACAAGAGCTGGAGTGTTCTGGGAAAGAATGACCCTTGTAACTTCTTGAAAACCTTCATTTCACATCCTATTGCAGTTATTTTGCCAGAGAAATTACAGTGAGGAACGTCATACCTTTGATACCATGTAACCTAATTCCATCTCCTGCCAAGTGGTACAGTTCAGGTATGGTTTGCTTTGGATTGGTAAAAACATGAATTTCCACTGCAGGTTGTTCAATTTATTTTCACCATCTCCAGGTCTGCCTTAGCCAGTCCCTTTTTATTTCCCCCTGCAGTTTAGAGTATCATACTTATCTGAAGATGTTTAACTAGTCCCTGAAGATTCCAATCCATTGCTATTTCCTGCCACTGTTCGAGATAGTTATTGGGTCTTGGATTAGCTCCCAAGTCTACACAATTAAGTCAGAGGACATGGTTGATTTAATGTCAAACTGTTCTTTGTGACTCTTTGATCCTTAAACTAGTACTGATTTCACATTCAAATTGGAGAAAAAAATACTAAAGGTTTTGTTAATAGCACTGTAGACTTCCAAACAGGCTGAAAAATTGTGAAAGCATACTGGACTTTCCTGATCCTCTGCTGTATATGTATTCTTCCTCTAGATTAAAGATTTTGCTTTCTAATAAAACCTGCTCCATGGAAACAAACATCAGGGCAGAGGTGCTGATATAGCCCATTAATTTAGTTGAAAAATAATATATATTTAAAAAAAAAAAATATATATATTTTTTAAAACATGCTTGGATGCTGTCCACTTT